>NW_026575356.1:0-52508 GCF_028641065.1 Leucoraja erinaceus | reverse complement strand
GACTTTATTCTTTGGAGCGCAGAAGGTTAAGGGGGGACTTGATAGAGGTCTTTAAAATGATGAGAGTGATAGACAGAGTTGACGTGGAAAAGCTTTTCCCACTGAGAGTAGGGAAGATTCTAACAAGGGGACATGACTTGAGAATTAAGGGACAGAAGTTTAGGGGTAACATGAGGGGGAACCTCTTTACTCAGAGAGTGGTGGCTGTGTGGAATGAGCTTCCAGTGAAGGTGGTGGAGGCAGGTTCGATTTTATAATTTAAAAATAAATTGGATAGTTATATGGATGGGAAAGGAAAGGAGGGTTATGGTCTGAGTGCAGATATATGGGACTAGGGGAGAATACGTGTTCAGCACGGACTAGAAGGGTCGAGATGGCCTGTTTGCGTGCTGTAATTGTTATATGGTTATATAGGTCAGCAGTTGTGTGTGTGTGTGTGCGTGTGTGCGTGTGTGAGTGTGTGAGTCTGTGTGTGTGTGTGTGTGTGTGTGTGTGTGTGTGTGTGTGTGTGTGTGTGTGTGTGTGTGTGTGTGTGTGTGTGTGTGTGTGGAAACATAGAAACATAGAAATTAGGTGCAGGAGTAGGCCATTCGGCCCGCCAATATGATCATGGCTGATCATCCAACTCAGTATCCCGTACCTGCCTTCTCTCCATACCCCCTAATCCCCTTAGCCACAAGGGCCACATCTAATTCCCTCTTAAATATAGCCAATGAACTGGCCTCAACTACCCTCTGTGGCAGAGAGTTCCAGAGATTCACCACTCTGAGTGAAAAAAAAAGTTCTTCTCATCTCGGTTTTAAAGGATTTCCCCCTTATCCTTAAGCTGTGACCCCTTGTCCTGGACTTCCCTAACATCGGGAACAATCTTCCTGCATCTAGCCTGTCCAACCCCTTAAGAATTTTGTAAGTTTCTATAAGATCCCCTCTCAATCTCCTAAATTCTAGAGAGTATAAACCAAGTCTATCCAGTCTTTCTTCATAAGACAGTCCTGACATCCCAGGAAACAGTCTGGTGAACCGTCTCTGCACTCCCTCTATGGCAATAATGTCATTCCACAGATTTGGAGACCAAAACTGTAGGCAATACTCCAGGTGTGGTCTCACCAAGACCCTGTACAACTGCAGTAGAACCTCCCTGCTCCTATACTCAAATCCTTTTGCAATGAAAGCTAACATACCATTCGCTTTCTTTACTGCCTGCTGCACCTGCATGCCTATCTTCAATGACTGGTGTACCATGACACCCAGGTCTCGCTGCATCTCCCCCTTTCCCAATCGGCCACCATTTAGATAATAGTCTCCTTTCCCGTTTTTGCCACCAAAATGGATAACCTCACATTTATCCACATTATACTGCATCTGCCAAACATTTGCCCACTCACCCAGTCTATCCAAGTCACCTTGCAGGCTCCTAGCATCCTCCTCACAGCTAACACTGCCCCCAGCTTAGTGTCATCCGCAAACTTGGAGATATTGCCTTCAATTCCCTCATCCAGATCATTAATATATATTGTAAATAGCTGGGGTCCCAGCACTGAGCCTTGCGGTACCCCACTAGTCACTGCCTGTCATTGTGAAAAGGACCCGTTTACTCCTACTCTTTGCTTCCTGTTTGCCAACCAGTTCTCTATCCACATCAATACTGAACCCCCAATGCCGTGTGCTTTAAGTTTGTATACTAATCTCTGGATAAACAGGGGGCGGTAGGAATGGAGGAGCTAAATACTATTAAGATCACCAAGGAGGTGGTATTAGGGAAATTAATGAGACTGAAGGAGGATAAATCCCCTGGGCCTGATGGATTACATCCAAGGGTCTTGAGGGAGATAGCGGTGGGGATTGTGGATGCATTGGTGATAATTTTCCAAAACTCCCTGGAGGCAGGAACGGTCCCAGTGGATTGGAAAATGGCCAATGTAACACCTATATTTAAAAAAGGAAGTAAACAGAAGGCGGGTAACTATAGACCGGTTAGTCTAACATCGGTGGTGGGTAAAATGTTAGAGACAATTATTAAAGAAACACTAACGGGGCACTTGGATAAACATGACTTCATCGGACAGAACCAGCATGGTTTAGTGAAGGGGAAGTCCTGTTTAACGAATCTGCTCAAATTCTTTGAGGAAGTAACAACCCGGGTGGATAAAGGGGAACCGGTGGATGTGGTATACTTGGACTTCCAAAAGGCTTTTGACAAGGTGCCACATAAGAGACTATTGCTAAAAATAAAAAATTATGGGATTGGGGGTAATATATTAGCATGGGTAGAGGATTGGCTAACAAATAGGAAGCAGAGAGTGGGGATAAATGGTTCATACTCGGGATGGCAACCGGTAACTAGCGGGGTTCCGCAAGGGTCGGTGCTGGGACCCCAGTTGTTCACAATTTATATAAATGATTTGGAGGAGGGAACCAAGTGTAATATATCAAAATTTGCGGACGATACAAAAATGGGAGGAAAAGTAGGGGATGAGGAGGATAGGAAGAGTCTGCAAAAGGATATAGATAGGCTAGGTGAGTGGGCAACAACTTGGCAGATGAAATTTAATACTAATAAATGTGAAGTCATTCACTTTGGGAAAAAAAATGATAGGGCAAGTTATTTTCTAAATGAGGAGGAGCTGCGTTGTAATGCAACGCAAAGGGATCTAGGGGTATTAGTACATGAATCACTGAAAGTTAGTATGCAGGTGCAGCAAGCAATCAGGAAAGCCAATGGAGTTTTGGCCTTTATTGCTAGGGGGATTGAGTATAAAAACACGGAGGTCTTGCTGCAGCTGTACACAGTATTAGTGAGACCACATTTGGAATACTGTGTACAGTTCTGGGGTCCATACTTAAGAAAGGATGTACTAGCCCTGGAGGCAGTGCAGCGAAGGTTTACAAGATTAATTCCTGCAATGAGGGGACTGACATATGAGGAAAGGTTAAGTAGGCTGGAACTCTACTCTTTGGAGTTTAGAAGAATGAGAGGCGATCTCATTGAAACATATAAGATCGTGAGGGGCCTTGATCGGGTGGATGCACCGAGGATGTTCCCAATGATCGGGGAAACTAGAACTAGGGGACATAGTTGCAGAATAAGGGGGGGCTCTTTTAAAACTGAGATGAGGAAGAACTTCTTCACCCAGAGGGTGGTTAATTTATGGAATTCATTGCCCCAGGGAGCAGTGGAAGCAGAAACTTTAAATATATTTAAGACTAAAATAGATGTTTTTTTAGCTGCCAAGGGGATAAGGGGCTACGGGGAGAGGGCAGGGATATGGACCTAGGTATGGTTAGTATAGTAAGACCTGAGTGATCTCCTGGACAAGTGTTGATCGCCTGGATTGGGGTCGGAGAGGAATTTCCCGGATTTTTTTCCCGAATTGGACCTGGGTTTTTATCCGTTTTTTTGCCTCCCCCAGGAGATCACGAGGTTCTTGTGGTGGAGAGGGGTGATAGCGGTATAAGGGGGAGGGTAGTGTCTTGTGTTCTGTGTCTTGTGTCTACTGTTTGTGGGTAAGTGTGTCTGTTTAGTGTTCAGCCATGAGCGAATGGCGGTGCGGGCTCGACGGACCTGGTGGTCTACTCTCGCACCTACTTTCTATGCTTCTATGCTTCTATGCTTATGTGGAACCTTGTCGAAAGCCTTCTGGAAGTCCAGATACACCACATCCACTGGTTCTCCCCTATCCATGCTACTAGTTACATCCTCGAAAAGTTCTATAACATTCGTCAGACATAATTTACCTTTCGTAAATCCATGCTGACTTTGTCCAATGATTTCACCACTTTCCAAATGTGCTGCTATCCCATCTTTAATAACTGACTCTAGCAGTTTCCCCACTACCGATGTTAGACTAACTGGTCTGTAATTCCCCATTTTCTCTCTCCCTCCCTTCTTAAAAAGTGGGGTTACGTTTGCTACCCGCCAATCTTCAGAAACTACTCCAGAATCTAAAGAGTTTTGAAAGATTATTACTAATGCATCCACTATTTCTGGAGCTACTTCCTTAAGTACTATGGGATGCAGCCTATCTGGCCCTGGGGATTTATTGGCCTTGAATCCATTCAATTTACCCAACACCACTTCCCGGCTAACCTGGATTTCACTCAATACCTCCAACTCCTTTGACCCGCGGTCCCCTGCTATTTCCGGCAAATTATTTATGTCTTTCTTAGTGAAGACGGAACCAAAGTAGTTATTCAATTGGTCCGCCATATCCTTGTTCCCCATGATCAACTCACCTGTTTCTGAGTGCAAGGGACCTACATTTGTTTTAACTAATCTCTTTCTTTTCACATATCTATAAAAACGTTTACAGTCAGTTTTTATGTTCCCTGCCAGTTTTCTTTCATAATCTATTTTCCCTTTCCTAATTAAGCCCTTTGTCCTCCTCTGCTGGTCTTTGAATTTCTCCCAGTCCTCCGGTATGCTGCTTTTTCTGCCTAATTTGTACGCATCATCCTTCGCTTTGATACTATCCCGGATTTCCCTTGTTATCCATGGATGTACTACCTTCCCTGATTTATTCTTTTGCCAAACTGGGATGAACAATTTTTGTAGTTCGTCCATGCAGTCTTTAAATGTCTTCCATTGCATATCCACCGTCAACCCTTTTAGAATTAATTGCCCAAGTCAATCTTAGCCAATTCACGTCTCATACGCTCAAAGTTACCTTTCTTTAAGTTCAGAACCATTGTTTATGAATTAACAATGTCACTCTCCATCCTAATGAAGAACTCAACCATATTATGGTCACTCTTGCCCAAGGGGGCACGTACAACAAGATTGCTAACTAACCCTTCCTCATTACTCAATACCCAGTCTAAAATAGCCTGCTCTCTCGTTGGTTCCTCTACATGTTGATTTAGATAACTATCCCGCATACATTCCAAGAAATCCTCTTCCTCAGGACCCCTGCCAATTTGATTCACCCAATCTATATGTAGATTGAAGTCACCCATTATAACTGTTTTGCCTTTGTCGCACGCATTTCTAATTTCATGTTTGATACCATCTCCAACTTCACTACTACTGTTAGGTGGCCAGTACACAACACTCACCAGTGTTTTCTGCCCCTTGGTGTTTCGCAGCTCTACCCATACCGATTCCACATCCTCCAAACTAATGTCCTTCCTTTCCATTGCATTAATCCCCTCTCTAATCAGTAACGTTACCCCACCTCCTTTTCCTTTCTGTTTATCCCTCCTGAATATTGAATATCCCTGGATGTTCAGCTCCCAGCCTTGGTCACCCTGGAGCCATGTCTCCGTGATCCCCCTATATCATAGTCATTAATAGCTATCTGCACATTCAACTCATCCACCTTATTACGAATGCTCCTTGCATTGAGACACAAAGCCTTCAGGCTTGTTTTTACAACACTCTTACCCCTTATACACATTGTGTGTGTGTGTGAGTGTGTGTGTGTGTGTGTGTGTGTGTGTGTGTGTGTGTGTGTGTGTGTGTGTGTGTGTGTGTGTGTGTGTGTGTGTGTGTGTGTGTGTGTATGTGTGTGTGTGTGTGTGTGTGTGTGTATGTGTGTGTGTGTGTGTGTGTGTGTGTGTGTGCGTATGCGTGTGTGTGCTTGCGTCTGTGTATGTGCGTGTGTGTTTGTGAGCAATTGTGTGTGCGTGTGTGTGTCTGTGAGCATGTGTGTGCGTGTGTGTGTCTGTGAGCATGTGTGTGCGTGTATGTGTGTGTGTGTGTGCTTGTGTGTGTGCGAGTGTGTGTGTGTGTGTGTGTGTGTGCGCGTGTGTGTGTGTGCGCGCGTGTGTGCGAGCATGTGTGTGTGTGTGTGTGTGTGTGTGTGTGCGTGTGTTTGTGTGTGTGTGTGTGTGTCGTGTGTGTGTGTGCGCGTTTGTGTGTGTGTGTGTGTGTGTGTGTGTGTGTGTGGTTATCTTGCTAAACCTTGCTCGTGTATACAGGAAACACCCTCCCTTTCTCGGAAATATTTGTTTTCTCGGCTGCAGTTTCAAGAAAGGAGGGGTGTTTCCTGTATACACGAGCAAGGTTCAGCAAAACACACACACACACACACACACACACACACACACACACACACACACACACACACACACACACACACACACACACACACACACACACACACACACACACACACACACACACACACACACACACACACACACACACACACACACACACACACACACACACACACACACACACACACACACACACACACACACACACACACACCAAGTGCACTGGAGATCTAAAATAAAAATCACATCAAACGCTGGAAACGTTCAGCAGCCCAGGCAGCCAATGGATCAAACACTTCACTCACATTTGATAACTTAGAGATAGACACAAAAAGCTGGAGTAACTCAGCAGGAGCGGAAAACCCGGGGGCAGAGGGGACACAATCCCCCCCATGTTTTGAGAGGTGGGGGACATCCCCCACAAGTTTTTTTCATCCGGATTTTAAAATCTACGCTTTCCGCAAGACTGTGGATGTGGGACTGCTAATCGAGGGCGCCGATTGGACGAGAGAGACGTCGGTCAGCAGGCATCGGGGGTGGGATATGATGATTCAGCGCGATGATTGGAGGAGGGAGACATGGCACAGAGCAGCGCCTCATCCTCAGCCAGGGGGGATCGATCCCAGCCGGCTCTCCGGCGCTGTCCTGTCCCCACCCGAGTGCAGTAGGTTAATCCGGAGAGACAGGCAGAGTTGAGCTGCATTTAACGCTGGATTGAGCCTCTGAAGTCTCGTGTATGTGTGTGAGTGTGCGCATGAGCGCGCGGACGCCAAAAAATTGTGTCCCCCGGTCCCCTCCATATTTTGATAGTGCATTCCGTGCCTGTAACTCAGGGTGTAACTCAACCAAGTCAAGTCAAGTCAAGTTTATTCGTCACATACACATACGAGATGTGCAGTGAAATGAAAAGTGGCAATGCTCGCGGACTTTGTGCAAAAAAACAAACAAACAAACAACCAAACAGACTATAAACACAATCATAAACACACACATATTCTTTTACATATTAAATATTGGAAGGAAAAACGTTCAGTAAAGTTAGTCCCTGGTGAGATTTACAGTCCGAATGGCCTCTGGGAAGAAACTCCTTCTCAACCTCTCCGTTCTCACCGCATGGCAACAGAGGCGTTTGCCTGACCGTAGCAGCTGGAACAGTCCATTGCAGGGGTGGAAGGGGTCTCTCATGATTTTATTGGCTCAGGAGTTGCACCTCCTGATGTATAGTTCCTGCAGGGGGGCGAGTGAAATTCCCATAGTGCGTTCGGCCGAACGCACTACTCTCTGCAGAGCCTTCTTGTCCTGGGCAGAGCAATTCCCAAACCAGATGGTAATATTTCTGGACAAGATGCTTTCCACAGCCGCTGAGTAGAAGCACTGGAGGATCCTCGGAGACACTCTGAATTTCCTCAATTGCCTGAGGTGGTAAAGGCGCTGCCTTGCCTTACTCACAAGTGCTGAGGCGTGTCATGTCCATGTCATATCCTCAGAGATGTGGACTCCCAGATATTTAAAACAGTTCACCCTATCCACAGGATCCCCATTTATCCTCAATGGAGTGTACGTCCTCGGATGATGTGCCCCCCTAAAGTCCATGATCAGCTCCTTCGTTTTTTTGATATTCAAGAGGAGGCTGTTGTCCTGGCACCAGAGTGCTAGATCAGCCACCTCCTCCCGGTAGGCCTTCTCATCGTTGTCTGAGATCAGGCCCACCACCACAGTGTCATCAGCAAGCTTGATTATTGAGTTGGAGCTGAACCTAGCCACACAGTCATGTGTGTACAGGGAATACAATAGGAGGCTGAGGACGCAACCCTGGGGTGATCCTGTGCTCAGGGTGAGGGACTTCGATGTATTCCCTCCCATCTTGACTACCTGGGGCCTGGCGGTGAGAAAGTCCAGGGCCCAGGCACACAGGGAGGTGTTGAGCCCCAATTCCAGTAGCTTCCTGGCCAGTCTGGTGAGGACTATCGTGTTGAAGGCTGAAATGAAGTCTATGAACAGCATCCTCACGTAGCCCCCCTTCTGGCTGTCCAGATGGGAGAGAGCGGTGTGCAAGACCTGGGAGACCGCATCGTCCGTGGATCTGTTCGGACGGTATACGAACTTCAACGGGTCCATGTTGCGAGGGAGGAAGGCGCAGATGTGTTTCTTCACCAGCCTCTCAAATCATTTCATGACTACCGAGGTAAGGGCCACCGGACAGTAGTCACTCAGACAGGCTGGGGAGGCATACAGTAACTCTGGCGAGAAGGAATGGGTGATGTTTCAGGTTGAGACCTTTCTTCAGACTGGTTCAGGATAAGGGAAACAAGAGATATAGACGGTGATGTGGAGAGATAAAGAACAATGAATGATAAGATGTGCAAAAAAAATGACGAAACAGGTAATTGTTAGCTGTTTGTAGGTTGAAAATGAGAATCTGGTGCAGCTTAGGTGGGGGAGGGATAGAGAGAGAGGGAATGCGGGGGCTACCTGAAGTGAGAGAAATCAATATTCATACCACTGGGATGTAAGCTGCCCAAGCAAATTATGAGATGCTGTTCCTCCAAATAGCGTTTAGCCTCACTCTGACAATGGAGGAGACTGAGGACAGAAAGGTCTGTGTAGGAATGGGAAGGAGAATCAAAGTGTCCAGCCACCGGGAGATCAGGTTGGTTCAGGCGGGCTGAGTGAAGGTGTTCTGCGAAACGATCGCCCAGTCTGCGTTTGGTCTTGCCGATGTATAAGAGTCCACATCTGGAACAACGGATACAGTAGATGAGGTTGGAGGAGGTGCAAGAGAACCGCTGCCTCACCTGAAAGGACTGTCAGGGTCCCTGGACAGAGTTGAGGGAGAGGTATAGCAACGGGTGTTGCATCTTATACATTTGCTGGGGAAGGTACCTGGGGAGGGGGTTGTTTGGGTGGGAAGGGATGAGTTAACCAGGGAGTTGTGGGGGGAACCATCTCTGCGGAAGGCGGAGAGGGGTGGAGATGGGAAAATGTGGCCAGTGATGGGATTCAGTTGGAGGTTGTGGAAATTTCGGAAGATTATGTGTTGTATGGGACAGGTGATGGGGTGGAAGGTAAGGACTAGGAGCACTCTGCTTCTGCTGCAACTACGGGGAGGGGGAGCTAGGGCGAAGCTGCTAATGTTATCCCACTTTAAAAAAAGGCGGGAGATAGAAAACAGGGAATTATAGACCAGTTAGCCTGACATCGATGGGGGGGGGGGGCAAGATCCTGGAACAGGATCGATCCAAGTCAGCATGGATTTACGAAGGGGAAATCATTCTTGATTAATCTTCTGGAATTTTTTTAGGATATAACTGGGAAAATGAACTGGGAGAGCCAGTGGAAGTAGTGTACATGGTATTTCAGAAAGCATTTGATAAGGTCCCACATAGTAGATTAGTGAGCAAAATTAGGGCACATGGTATTGGGAGTAGGGTATTGACATGGATAGAGAAGTGGTTGGCAGACAGGAAACAAAGTGTAGGGATTAACGGGTCCCTTTCAGAATGGCAGACAGTGACTAGTGGGGTACCACTAGGCTCGGTGCTGGGACCGCAGCTATTTACAATATACATCATGATTTGGATGAAGGGATTCAAAGTAAGATTAGCAAATTTGCAGATGACACAAAGCTGGGTGGCAGTGTGAACTGTGAGGAGGATGCTATGAAAATGCACGGTGACTTGGACAGGTTGGGTGAGTGGACAGATGCATGGCAGATGAAGTTTAATGTGGATAAATGCGAGGTTATCCACTTTTGTAGAAAAAACAGGAAGGCAGATTATTATCTAAATGGTGTCAAGTTGGGAAAAGGGGAAGTACTACGGGATCTGGGGGTCCTTGTACATCAGTTTATGAAAGTAACCATGCAGGTACAGCAGGCAGTGAAGAAAGCAAATGGCATGTTGACCTTTATAACTAGAGGAGTTGAGTATAGGAGCAAAGAGGTTCTTCTACAATTGTACAGGGCCCTAGTGAGACCACAACTGGAGTATTGTGTGCCATTTTTGTCCCCTAATTTGAAGAAGGACATTCTTGCTATTGAGGGAGTGCAGCGTAGGTTTACAAGGTTAATCCCCGGATGCCGGGACTGTCATATACTGAGAGAATGGAGCGGCTGGGCTTGTACACTCTGGAGTTTAGATGGATGAGAGGGAATCTCATTTAAACATATAAGATTGTTAAGGGTTCGGACACACTAGAGGCAGTGAACATGTTCCCGATGTTGGGGGAGTCCAGAACCAGGGGCCACCGATTAATAATAAGGGGTAAGCCATTTAGAACGAAGATGAGGAAACACTTTTTCACACATGAGTCTGTGGAATTCTCTGCCTCAGAGGGCGGTGGAGGCTTTCAAGAGAGAGCTAGATAGGGCACTTAAAAAGTGGAGTCAGGGGATATGGGGAGAAGGCAGGAACGGAGTACTGATTGGGGATGATCAGACATGAGCACATTGAATGGCGGTACTGGCCCGAAGGGCCAAATGGCCTACTCCTGTACCTATTGTCTATTGTCTACTGAAACAACCGGATCTCACAAGTTTCACTAACACAGGTCAGCTGCAGTCATTTTAATTAACGGATGAATACTAAGAGTTAGGCTTTATATAGATCTATTATTGTGAAGTATTTATACTGAAGCAAGGCTGTTAATTAACAAATGATACAACTCTATTTGTCTAAACATTCAAATGTTTTGACCCATCAACAGCAACAGTATTCCACTAGACTAAGTGGGTCCCGTTGGGTCCCAGCATAACATGGGAGGGCTGGTCACCCTACGCAATATTCCACCTCTCCACCAATTCCAATATTGCTGGCCAGTGGGGGGAGGGGTGGGGGATTTCTGTTGCGCTAGTGTGGGCGTTATGGGCCGAAGGGACTGGTTTCCAGAGGTTAGTATGGACATTGTGGGCTGAATGGATTCTTGGGCTGGCAGCTCAGTCACTGAGGCCCGGAAGCTCAGTCACTGAGGCCCGCCAGTACAGTCACTCGGACCTGGCAGGCTGGAGGAACTGCCAAAAATTCTGCCCAAAATATGTGACAGACTCTGAGAGAGAAGGGGGAGAGGATGGAGCGGATGGATTATTGAGCTGGCAGTTCACTTACTCATGGCTGGTGGGCTGGCAATGCAGTCACTCGCGGCTGGTGGGCTGGCAGTGCAGTCACTCACAGCTGGTGGGCTGGCAGTGCAGTCACTCACGGCTGGTGGGCTGGCAGTTCAGTCACTCACAGCTGGTGGGCTGGCAGTGCAGTCACTCGCGGCTGTTGGGCTGGCAGTTCAGTCACTCACAGCTGGTGGGCTGGCAGTGCAGTCACTCACGGCTGGTGGGCTGGCAGTGCAGTCACTCACGGCTGGTGGGCTGGCAGTGCGGTCACTCGCGGCTGGTGGGCTGGCAGTCTACTTACTCACAGCTGGTGGGCTGGCAGTGCAGTCACTCACGGCTGGTGGGCTGGCAGTGCAGTCACTCGCGGCTGGTGGGCTGGCAGTCTACTTACTCACAGCTGATGGGCTGGCAGTGCAGTCACTCATGGCTGGTGGGCTGGCAGTTCAGTCACCTACAGCTGGTGGGCTGGCAGTCTACTTACTCACAGCTGGTGGGCTGGCAGTGCAGTCACTTACAGCTGGTGGGCGGGCAGTTCACTTACGCACAGCTGGTGGGCTGGCAGTGCAGTCATGGCTGGTGGGCGGGCAGTTCTGTCACTGACAGCTGGTGGGCTGGCAGTCCTCTTACTCATGGCTGGTGGGCTGGAAGTTCAGTCACTCGCAGCTGGTGGGCTGGCAGTATCCTTAAAAAAGTTGCAAACCGTATGTGGGTTTTGAATTACATTTTGCTCAAATGCAAGCCAATCAATGGCATAGTTTGCTGTTAATTGGACATAATTAACCTTGCAAATTGACAATATACCTATTGAAAGGGAGTTGGTGCTGAAGCTTTCAGGCCATTTTATTATTTGCCAAAATATACATCTCAATACCATAATGGCTTTCCCACACACGACTCGTAAGTCTGGAGATTTTTTTATGATAAATTTAGCTTTAATTTAGCCAATTGGGCAAACACTTTGCAGGCCAACAAAACACATTTGCTGAAAGCCCTTTAAAAGCCAAGCCAATTGGGAAAACACTTTGCAGGCCAAGAAAACACATTTGCTGAAAGCCCTTTAAAAGCCAAGCCAATTGTCAAACACTTTGCAAGCCAACAAAACACATTTGCTGGAAGCCCTTGAAAAGCCAAGCCAATTGGGCAAACACTTTGCAAGCCAACAAAACATATTTGCTGAAAGCCACCTCGAGTGACTCAACATGGAGTAGACGTGCGTTCAGTGTTATTCGCTGCTCAGAGAGCCGTGACCCTCTCACTTCTAACAGAGACTGAGTGAGGCACTTCCGGATTTTATAGGTCCTCTTCCATGCCGCCAGTGGGGGCGGCAGAGGGAATGGTGAAATGTTTTAAAACATTAATAAATCTCCGATTTTTCATCAGTGGGAAAAATCCTCCAGACCCATCCGGCGGAAGGTGAGTCTGAGCGAGGTGGCCAAAAATGACGGCCATATGCGGCGGCATTCTCTCGGAAATCATGGAACAGAAAGTCCAAAGTGGTCAAGATCTTAGTTTTAGTAATATAGATATCGCGTCATAGAATCTTGGAGTGATACAGTGGGGAAACAGGCCCTTCGGCCCAACTTGCCAACATCAGCTAAACTAGTCCTACCTGCCTGCGTTTGGTCCATATCCCTCCAAACTTGTCCTATCCATGTAGCTGTCAAATACAAATACAAGCAAATACAAATTGCCTTTATTGGCATTCAAACTGTTGGCAGAGGTGCATTGTGCAGCGATTCTTGCAGCCTACCCAGTGCTAGACCAAAGATAATTCAGAGCAGTAAAAAACACATTGGGGCATCCATCTTGTTCAAATTGGAAGAGAAACTTTATTTACACACTTGCTCACACATCAATTACAGTACCTCTCATTGGCTGTCAATAACAGCACCTCTCTTTGGCTGTTATCATTGTCAGTTACTATTGGCTGCTATCATTGTCAGTCATTCACCACTTGCATCAAGATTGTCTTGAGTAACAATACAACATTAAGATGAACTTCTTTACAATTGAGAGCATATTTTTCATATATGTCAACACCCCCACTTGCTCTCGCATTGTTATCTTAACTCAAAATAAAACATCCTAAGGTTTTCTACCTTGCATCATGTAGACTTTTATATACATGGTTACTCTCCAAACATAAACTTTGCAAACTCCATCAACTTAAATTTTGTTGCAGGTTTTGTCATCACATCTGCTACCATCTGGTCTGTTGGGCAATACTCCAAACTTATTTTGCCATGATTCACAGTGGACCTCACAAAGTGATATTTTATGTCCACATGCTTACACCTCTGTCTACTTACAGGATTCTTTGCTAACGCAATTGTACCCTGGTTATCCTCATAAACCTTAGGTGTTGGGTACTGATGCCCATCAATACCTTCTAGTAATTGTACTAGGTACATACACTCTTGTAGTGTTGCGGCTAACGCCATATACTCAGCCTCACAAGTTGACAGTGCAACGGTGGACTGCTTTTTGGTTTTCCATGAAATCAAAGGACCATTTTTGTTTAGGCTTACACAATAACCGGTTGTACTACGTCTGTCGGTTACATTAGCCGCCCAATCTGCATCACTGTACGCTTGTAACGCCAGTTTCTCGTCGTCACATTTCCTGTAACACAACTCTTTCTCAATTGTGCCTCTCAGATATCTCAGTGCATGTTTTACAGTAGCCCATTGCTCTTCCGTCGGCTCAGTAAAGTACTGTGACAGTTTACTTACTACAAAACTGAGATCGGGTCTCGTGCAAGTAGTCAGATAAATTAGGCTACCTACTACCTCTCTGTATTTTCTGACATCAGTCATCATTTCTGCATCATCAGTGTAGTTTAATTTTTGTTCAGAAGGTGTTGCCCTCGGTTTACAATCTTGCATATCAAACCTTTCAAGTATTTTCTCCACATATTTCTTCTGTGACATTCTCACACAGTTATCACACTGCTCAAAATTAATGCCAAGAAAATGTTTCAGTTTGCCCATGTCTTTCATCTTGAATTTGGCTGTGAGCATCTCCTTCACAGCTTTCAGTGACTTTTCATCACTGGCAACAATAATTAAGTCATCGACCCATATTATCATGATCACTTTCCCATTTTCTGTTTCCTTTGTGTAAACACAATGATCAGCTGGGTTTTGCACAAAGTTGTTTTCAGTCAGATACTCATGTAGCATTTTGTTCCAATTTCTACCCGACTGTTTTAACCCATAAAGTGACTTTTTTAGCTTATACACCAACTTTTCATTTGCGCTGGATTTTACATCATAACCTTCTGGCTGTTCCATGTAAATCTCGTAATCTATTGGTGCATGTACGTAGGCAGTTTTGACATCCATCTGATGTAAAATCAGGTTTTCCTGTGCTGCTTTTTGCATCATCACTCTGATACTGGTCAGGTTAGCAGTAGGAGAAAATGTCTCCTCATAGTCTACACCCAATATTTGACTGTATCCTTTGGCTACATACCGTGCCTTGTATTTATCAGATCCATCCTCATTGTTCTTGGTTGCATATACCCATCTACCCCCCCACTGCTTTCTTACCCTCAGGCAAGTTGGTTAGGGTAAATGTGTCATTTTCTCTCGGCGACTGCATTTCCTCATGCATTGCGTTAACCCATTCCTTTGAGTTAGTTGAGGTTACAGCTTCCCTGAATGTTAGGGGGATGTTACACATCAATCTGTAGCAATAATCTATGTTAATCATTACATGATCATCACTCGCCTTGCCAGTTACATATTCACTTAAGTAACCTGGTTTCTTCCTCAATCTAGAAGGGTAACGTGCAGGCTCATGCTTGGTTTCACCTGGCTGTGCTTGGCTATTCACCTCAGGCCTAGTTACTGGATCTTGGCTCTGAGTATGTCCTGGACTCTCATCAGTATTTTTTCTCATCCTACTGGCCCTATTCTGCACCTCAAAGTCATCGTCACTGGGGGTCATGTCAGTCTGTGTCTGCCGCTCTATAATTGTTTTGGTCACAAACTTCACCAGTCTGTGCTTCTTTACTTTCCCATTGTCAGGATAGTAAACCATGTAAGCTGGGCTATTCTTGTCATACCCGACAAAGATTCCCTTCTCACACTTTGAGTCCAGTTTTCTCTTGTCCTGTTTATAGGCATAACATTCAGACCCAAATTTTTGCATCCTAGACAGGTTGGGCCGTTTTCTTGTCAGCATCAAGTAAGGAGTCTGCTTTGTGTGCTTGTTAAAGCATCTGTTCCTCACTACAGCTGCTGTCTGCACTGCATAGGTCCAAAACTGTTTAGGTAACTCACTCTCTATTAGCATACACCTGGCCATGTCAAACAGGGTGCGCCAATTTCGCTCAGCAGTACCATTCTGGGTGTGTGGTGAGTATGGCGCTGAGGTCTCATGTCTAATGCAATTCCTGCTGAGTAGTGTCTGGTAATTCTGTTCCATGAATTCAGTACCATTGTCAGACGTCATACATTTAATCTTCCCGTATGGGGCTGTGTCAGCAAGAAACCTCTCGGTGGCTTGCACTGTGTCACTCTTATTCTTTAGAAAGTACACAAACACTGCACTGGAATAATCATCAGTGAATGATAGCGCAAACCTGTACCCCTCTCTGGACTCTGGGTCTATCGGTCCCGCTAAATCTGTGTGTGCCAACTTCAAAGCTGCTTTGGCTCTTACATCAGGGTCCCTGTTCGTAGTTTGGATAAACTTTCCCTGAGTACACACTTCACAGTGTAGAGCAGGTTTGTCTGTATTGCCCTTAATTGCCATACCTTCAACAACATTCTGTAATTTTTTAATATCTTCATAATTACAGTGCCCTAGAATCTCATGCCATGTCTGCATATCATAACTGCTCTTACATTGGTCATCACATTCAACGTTTACCGTATGCAAATAGTACAGTCTGTTGTACTCATGAATGTGGAATTTTTGTACCGTCCTTGTGTTGTAGGGCGTCTCCCCGTCCCTGAAGATTACGGTTGCTCCGCTGGAAGTAGCTGCTTTTACAGAGAAGATGTCCTGCGGGTATGAGGGGATGTACAATGCCTGCCTCAGTGTTGTGTTGTGGCGACGCCCTTGGCTGTCGACCAAGCAAACCTCCGCGTCTCCTCTGCGCTCCGCGACTCCATCACACCTTGTGCCGTCAGCCAACTCCACGCAGTGTGTCTCGGACTGGAACATATCGTCGAACTTCTTGAACCTTGCTATATAAGTGATGATATGCGAAGTTGCCCCCGTATCGACCATCAGCCCTTTCAACTCGACTCCACGCTCTGACTGGATCTTCGCGTCCCTTTCACTCACCAGGAATGCATATTCCTTGTTGTTAGTCCCCCCGGAAACTTGTCGTGCGTCGTCCCGCCGCTGTTTCCGTCTGCAGGTTGCGTCCCAATGTGTGGTGCTTTTACAGTGACTACACCACTGCTTGCGATGACATGCTCTGGCTTTATGTCCTTTTAGGCCACACCTGAAACACACGATGTCCGCTCTCTCCGCACTTGTACTTGTCGTGTCGGGTCTCACACTCGGTTGCACACGTGCCTTCATGACATTGTCGTCGGATGATGCTGCACGCATCTTTTCCGTGTCTTCATAGCTCCGCAGTTTAGTTTTAAATTCGGCAAAAGGCATTGCCTGCTCACTTTGCGTGACATGGATAGCAAATGGTTTGAAAGATTCAGGCAGTCCCTTCAGAATCATTGCAATTAACAGTCCGTCACTCAATACCTCACCAGCGTTTCTCAATGCTGTGATGGCTGTCTCTGCCCTTATAACATATTCAGTTACACTCTCGCTGCTCAACTTTTGAAGTGAAGTCCGTTCTGTATACAGGCTTATTACACGTGGCTTTCCCTTACCCGCCTAATAATCTCTCAAAATAGTGAGCGCTTTCCGCCCATCGTCTGCTGCTTCTTGCATTACCAGCGACAAACTGTTGTCATCCAGAAACTGGATTAGCTCAGCATATGCCTCTGCATTTTTGGCCTCGTCTCCTTCTTCATTGTCGGTAGGCTCTTCCAAGATGGTATCCTTTAGCCCTTGTAACCGAAGATGGCCCAAACATTTTGTCTCCCACAGCTCATAGTTCTTTTCATCTCCGTCAAAAACTAGCCGAGACCAGCGGCTACTCGACTGGGTGCTCCGTCTACTCATGGTGCTAGCTTAGCAAGTTAACTCTCACCGGACATTTCTCTCGGTGGTAAATCCCTGGGTAACTGTCTCTGGGTACCTCTGAGTAACTCTAGGTAAAGCTGGGTAAAGCTGGGCCCATAACCTGTTGGCAGAGGTGCATTGTGCAGCGATTCTTGCAGCCTACCCAGTGCTAGACCAAAGATAATTCAGAGCAGTAAAAAACACAGTGGGGCATCCATCTTGTTCAAACTGGAAGAGAAACTTTATTTACACACTTGCTCACACATCAATTACAGTACCTCTCATTGGCTGTTATCATTGTCAGTTACTATTGGCTGCTATCATTGTCAGTCATTCACCACCTGCATCAAGATTGTCTGAGTAACAATACAACATTAAGATGAACTTCTTTACAATTGAGAGCATATTTTTCATATATGTCAACACAAACAGACAGAGGTTTGAATGAAATTTCGTTCCCTGCAGTCATAACAATAAAATAAACATAACACACAATTAACACAGTTTCACACAAACATCCATCACAGCGAATCTCCAAACACCTCCTCACTGTGATGGAAGGCAAAAGTCTTATCTCTTCCCTGTTCTTTATTCTTCTCCCACGTCGAGGCGATCAAGGCTCTTGATGTTAAAGCCCGCCCGCGGCGGCATTGGCAAGTCCCGCGGCCGATTAAGCCGCACCAGGCGATGTAATGACCCTGCCTCACTTAGGAAACCTGAACGGAAACCTCTGGTGACCTTGTGCCCCACCCAAGATTTCCGTGCGGTTCCCAGAGGTTTTTGTCAGTCTCCCGACCTGCTTCCACTACCTGCAACCTCCAGCAATCACCTGCAACCTCCGGGAACCGCGCGGAAACCTTGGGTGGGGCGCAAAGTCTCCAGAGGTTTCAGTTCAGGTTTCCTAAGTGAGACAGGGGCATAAGGCCCTGCGACGGGCCAATTCAAACACCGCGATTTGGGGCGGGCAAAGTTGCTGTTGCGGGAGCTCTTGGAAATATGCCTCCCACCAGGGACTTGCGAGCTCCCAATTTTTAAGTCCATAGGGCCTGCGGCCGAGGCATCCGAAGTTCTGCAGTCGGGTCACCGCCGCCGCTCCACCTCAGCCTCTGAGTCAGCCAGCTCCGTGATGGTGGGTGAGTAGTAGGTGAGCCCGCAGGCTCTGCAACTGGAGCCCTCAGGTCGATTCCGGTCGGAAGCTGCCAGCTCCACGAGGTTAGGCCGCAGGAAAATGGAGACATGACAAGGAAAAGGTCGCGTCTCCATTCAAGGAAGAGATTAAAAAGTTAAAAGTATTCCCCCCCACCCCGCACATATACACAACTAAAAATAAACTGAAACAAAGACGCAAAAATAAAACAATTCAGACGGAATGTAGGTGAGCCGCGGCCACAAGGCACCGCCACACCGGAACTGAGTGTCTGACTGTTTCTTAAATGTTGCGATAGTCCCCGCCTCAACCGACTCCTGTGGCAGCTTGTTCCATACACCCACCACCCTCTGTATGAAAAAGTAACGTGTAGGCCCGAGAGCCATTGGAGCGGTTGCAGAGGCAGGAGGAGCTAAAATCAAGTTCAAGTTCAAGTTCAAGTGTATTGTAATTTGTCCCTGTATAGGACAATGATTCTTGCTTTGCTTAAGCACACAGAAAATAGTAGGCATTGACTACAAACAGATAAATGTGTCCATATACCATGATATAAATATATACACACATGAATAAATAAACTGATAAAGTGCAAATAGCAGAAAGTGGTTATTAATAATCAGAGTTTTGTCTGAGCCAGGTTTAATAGCCTAATGGCTGTGGGGAAGTAGCTATTCCTGAACCTGGTTGTTGCAGTCTTCAGGCTCCTGTACCTTCTACCTGAAGGTAGTAGGGAGATGAGTGTGTGGCCAGGATGGTGTGGGTCTTTGATGATACTGCCAGCCTTTTTGAGACAGCGACTGCGATAAATCTCCTCGATGGAAGAGCCGATGATGGACTGGGCAGTGTTTACTATTTTTTGTAGTCTTTTCCTCTCCAGGGCGCTCAAATTGCCGAACCAAGCCACGATGCAACCGGTCAGCATGCTCTCTACTGTGCACCTGTGTAGGGGTTTTGCATTTCCCTTTACTCCACTTCGGGCCCAACTGCCCAAGTTATTCTCTCCCTTGTCGGAGGGTCAAACGGCCACCACTCCACTCAAGCAGTTTCCAAGAGAGAGAATACAACAAAAGTGATTCCCCTAGGTTCTAGACATCTGAATTATGGTGGGATATGGTAAAAAAGGTTGAATTGATCGGAGTGTGCCGATGAGAGAAAACAGAAACCAAGATGGACTCAAAGCAAATCTAAAATTTACAGGCTTTATTAAACAATGATAAATCGAATCTCACCAACACTACATAATACGTGGCTAAACTTATGCTTTAAACTAGGACTATGTAGCAATGTTACAAAATTTTGAGATTAAAAAAATCAAGTCTGCAATTTATCCCATCAGATAAAGCATAAAACGAAGTTTAATTTGACACCTAATTCACTTTCATATCTCAAGTAATAAAAAAGTTATGGCCATTTTCATACTCGGAAATTAGCATCTTGTTCCATGGACATAACAAAAAAGCTTTGATCATGGACAGTCAAAAGCCCATAACCTTCTTAAAAATTAAGAGAACTGAATGAAATTTTCAGTTATCATAGATTGAACCATTCTGAAACAAATATAAAATAATCTTACTTGGATGACCTGAAATTAAAGCATATAATTAGTTAGTTACCCAAGTGTAGCTAATTTCAAACTTCAATTACTAGATCTAAACATCTATCCATTTCTTAATAAATGATTAACATTTTTAAATAACCTAAGTGTCCAAATAATATTCACAAATAATTCACAATAAAACATGATTTTTAAATCTCATTTACATCAACTTATAGGCCAAATGGAAGGAATTTAGTGTTCAATTGCTGTAAATTAAAGTCCATTTAAAATCAGCTTTCTAGTGGGTTCCTGTGAACGCGCTGGTTTAGAACATTCACATTGCGCTGGATTTGTGCCCTCAAATGCCCAGAAAAAATACTGCGGGATATAAAGAGCCCAAAATGAACTACTCGCTATAGTAAACTTTGTATAAAGGGGTCTTAAGAAGCCCCTTTTAATGTAAAAATAAGGAACATACCTTTAATTGTTTGCTTTATAAAACCCTGGGGCTGCGAGAGGTCGCGGGTTGAGAGAGTGATTTTAAAACTATTATAAATATTATTCGAGGCCTATAAAACTAATAATACCTTTTGCGATGGGGTCTTTCAGCGACTTTTCCTTAATGATTTACTACGCTGAACATCTTCGATTGGAAAAGCCTAGTAAAAATCGCGTTTTAAACCCGCCCCCTCTAAACAGCGCCAAAATCGCGCACACGGGCTGGGGCAGATTCTCAGCGACGATTCAGGTAGGTTTTGCAACATACCTAGACTATGAACGGAAAACTATCGGGCACATCGTAAAACTTACTTTACACAATTTTACCCCCCTTTCCCTTTATCTTCTCAACCTCTATCCTATTTCGGGAATTTCACCAGGTCACTGGGGTCCTTACAGTTGGGCTCACGAGCCGTCCAGCGGAGCAGAAAGAGAAAGAGTTCTGGCTTGACTCCTGTTTTTATACCTGAGCTTCCTTTGAAACCCCCAGGTGGTCCTCTGGATAAAAGGGTTCTTTTGATGATTCCCAGTTTCGATCTGGCATGAACAATAGGCTTCCGATGATAAGGGGTTTGCTGATGTCATGATCCCTCAGCCTGATCGTTATCCCATCGCCTGGATGGGCTCCTATTGTCTCGATGGATGGGTCATCCAAGATGGTGATTGTGCTTGTGCTGGCCTGTTTACCACCGTCTGCTGAGGCTTGGTTCCTTCCTTTGTGTATCCAAGATAATCTCGTTATCTCCAGCTCAGCCTTTCCTGTCCACACCATTTGCATAGTTGTGTGATGCCGAGGTCCACAGGCCAGACAGGTTTGAAACTTGAAACTGCTTCTTTCTGTGGATTGGGGTTTTTTCCGTTGCAGCCAGCAAATCTGTCTTTTTAAAATATCCATGTCTTTATCCGAGTTCTTCCATAATTTTGGAGGATTTGCCCCAATAACTTACACCTGTATAATGTTAGAGAGAGTCTTCCTTGACAACCAACTGCGTAATCTTCTCAGGAAGTAGAGGTGCTGATGAACTTTTTTGATAATTGCGTTAGTGTTCTCGGACCAGGAAAGATCTTCAGAGATGTGCACGCCCAGGAATTTGAAGTTCTTGACCCTTTCAACCATCGGCCCATTGATATAAATGGGGCTGTGGGTCCCCTTCCTATTCCTTCCAAAGTGCACAATCAGTTCCTTAGTTTTGCTGGTGTTGAGGGCCAGGTTATTGCGCTGGCACAATATGGACAGTTGCTCGATCTCTCTTCTGTACTCTGACTCATCCCAATCAGTGATACGCCCCACAACAGTGGTGTCGTCAGCGAACTTGATGATGGAGTTCGCGCTGTGGTTGGCTACGCAGTCATGGGTATAGAGTGAGTACAGCAGGGGGCTGAGCACGCAGCCTTGAGGTGCTCCCGTGCTGATTGTTATCGAGGCTGACACATTTCCACCAATACGAACAGACTGTGGTCTGTGGATGAGGAAGTCGAGGATCCAATTGCAGAGAGATGCGCAGAGATACCGCAGTTCTGCAAGTTTGCTAACCAGTTTGGAGGGGATGATTGTGTTGAATGCCGAGCTGTAATCGATGAATAACAGCCTGACATATGAATTTTTGTTGTCCAAGTGGTCCAGTGCGGAGTGGAGGGCCAGCGAGACCGATTTTAGTTTTAAAAAATCTGCAACGTTCCAACGTCCCATTCGCATTTCAAAACAAGTTGGCTTGAGGAAGCTGCTGATTGATGGAAGCGGACATGGGGGAGCAGCTAATTGGGAGACAAATCCCTGGTGATTTCTTTCAGCAGTTTGTATTGTATTGTATTGTAGCAATGTTACAAAATTTTGAGGTTTTCAAAATCAAGTCTGTAATTTATCCCATCAGATAAATCACAAAAATAAGTTTAATTTGACACCTAATTCACTTTCATATCTTCAGTATTAAAAAAGGTTATGGCCATTGTCATACTAGGAAATTAGCATCTTGTTCGCCTATTGCTTTTCCATTGACTTAACACAAAAGCTGTGATCGAGGACAGTCAAATGGCCATAACTTTATTAAAAATTAAGAGAACTGAAAGAAATTTTCAGTTATTATAGAGTGAAGCATTCTGAAACAAATATTAAACAATCTTACTTGGATGACCTGAAATTAAAGCATATCATTAGTTAGTTACCTATTTGTAGCTAATTACAAACTTCAATTACTAGATCTAAACATCTGTCCATTTCTTAAGAAAAGATTAACATTTTTACATAGCCTAAGTGTCCAAATAACATTCACACAAGAATTCACAGTAAAACATGACTTTTACATCTAATTTTCATTAATTTATAGGCCAAACGGAAGGGATTTAGTGTTCAATTGGTGTAAATTAAATTAAAATTAAATCAACTTTTTACTAAGTTCCTGAGGACGCGCTGGTTTGGAACGTTCCCATTGCGGTGGATTTGTACCCCATATGCCCAGAAAAATACTGCGGGATTTAATGGGCCCCCAAATTAGCTACTCGCAACATAAAATTTTGTATAAAGGGACCTTAAGAAGCGCTTTTTAATGTAAAAATAAACAGCCTACCTTGTGTTGTCCCCTACATGAGATCTGTCCCGTTGGTGGCGGTCGCGGGTTTAGAGGATGATTTTTAACTTACTATAACAATTAAAAAAACAAATTTATTTTTAAAATAGCGGCAGCGAACTAATGTTGCAGCGATTTTTCGTCAGCAACTAGGCAGGCTGAACAACATCGATTTGAATAGACAAGAGAAAAGCGCTTTTTAAACCCGCCCCCCTCTCAAAAGGAGCAAAATCGCGCTCACGGGCAGCGACGACAGATCTGCAGCGCCGCTGAAGGTAGGTTTTGCAACATACCTATGTATTGGACTTTGTATTGTATCCTAGGTAAGAGAGGGGTATGAGTGCCAGGGCAGTTTACTGTTCTGGATGTCAGATGTGGGAGGTCAAGGAATCTGATAGCCTTCCAGACGTCCACATCTGTGCCAGGTGCGTCGAGATGGGGCTCCTAAGGGACCGTGTTAGGATCCTGGAGCAGCAGCTGGATGACCTCCGTCTGGTCAGGGAGAGTGAGGAGTTTCATAGAGAGGAGTTACAGAGAGGTGGTCACTCCAAGACCACAGGAGGCAGATAACTGGGTCACGGTTAGGAGGGGCAAAGGGCAGAGGCAGGGACTAGAGAGTACCCCGGTGGCTACTCACCTTGACAATAAGTATCCTGTTTGAGTACAGTTGGGGGGGACAGCCTACCTGGGGGTAGCAACAGCGGCCGGTCCTCCAGTACAGATACTGGCCCTGTTGCTCAGAGGGGTAAGGAAAAGAAGAGGAGGGCATTAGTAATAGGGGACTCTATGGTTAGGGCGTCAGACAGGCGATTCTGTGGACGCAGTCGGGAGACCCGGATGGTAGTTTGCCTCCCTGGTGCCAGGGTCTGGGATGTGTCTGAACATGTCCAAGAAATCCTGAAGTGGGAGGGAGAGGAGCCGAGGTTGTGGTGCATATAGGTACCAATGACATAGGTAGAAAAAGAGAAGAGGTTCTGAAAGGAGAATTTAGGGAGTTAGGAGGAGAGTTAAGGAGAAGGACTGCAAAGGTAACAATCTCGGGATTACTGCCTGTGCCACGCAACAGTGAGAGTAGGAACGGAGCGAGGTGCAGGATAAATGCGTGGTTGAGGGACTGGTGCAGAGGGCAGGGATACAAGCTTCTGGATAATTGGGACCTCTTTTGTGGAAGGTGTGACCTGTACAAAAAGTACGGGTTGCACTTGAACCCGAGGGGGACCAATATCCTGGTGGTGATATTTGCAAAGGCTACTGCAAAAGACTTTAATCTAGAACGGTGGGGGGGGGGGGACACGAATAGAGAAAGCTAGTAGATAGTGTGTGAGGCAGGTGGCAGAGAAGGGAAGCACTCAGACCCAACATGTAGGGGGGGGAAAGAAAGAAAACAATAAAAAACAGAGAAAAAGAGGTGATGGGGTTCTTAAGTGTGTGAGCAGAGAGACAGGGGGGGGTGTAAAATGGGGGTAGAAGCAATAGGTAGCAAAGGTGAAAAGTAAAAGTGGCAGGGAGACAAAACCAGGGCACAATTCAAAAAGTGCCACATAATTATACAAGGGGTAAGTGTTTTGTAAAAACAAGCCTGAAGGCTTTGTGTCTCAATGCAAGGAGCATTTGTAATAAGGTGGATGAATTGAACGTGCAGATAGCTATTAATGATTATGATATAGTCGGGGATCACAGAGAGACATGGCTCCAGGGTGACCAAGGCTGGGAGCTGAACATCCAGGGATATTCAATATTCAGGAGGGATAGACAGAAAGGAAAGGGAGGTGGGGTATTGTTGCTGTTTAGAGAGAAGATTAACACAATAGAAAGGAAGGACATTAGCTTGGAGGATGTGGAATTGATATGGGTAGAGCTGCGAAACACTAAGGGGCAGAAAACGCTAGTGGGAGTTGTGTACAGGCCACCTAACAGTAGTAGTGGAGTTGGGGATGGCATCAAACAGGAAATTAGAAATGCGTGCAACAAAGGTAAAACAGTTATAATGGGTGACTTCAATCTACATATAGATTGGGTGAATCAAATTGGCAAGGGTGCTGAGGAAGAGGATTTCTTGGAATGTATGTGGAATAGTTTTCTAAACCAACATGTAGAGGAACCAACGAGAGAGCAGGCTATTCTAGACTCAGTATTGAGTAATGAGGAAGGGTTAGTTATCAGTCTTGTTGTGCGTGGCCCCTTGGGCAAGAGCGACCATAATATGGTTGAGTTCTTCATTAGGATGGAGAGTGACACATTGTTAATTTTACTTCAGAGTCACGTGAGTGACTACGTGAAGAAGACCCGTCCAGGATCACGTGTTTCATACCGGCAGACGCATAGCGACTGTGACTGCGTTAGGAGGAACAGAGCCCTCCAAGCGGTGAGTGAAAAAGTAAACCTGAAGGTAAGTAGTTTCACTTTCACTTCAGGCCATTTTTCTGCCGAGGAGACTGTGTGCTGGGAAACAGGCAAGTCTAATTTATGGAGAAAAGTGGGAAAAGTAAAGGGAAGTTGCCCGCAGTAAGAACTCACGAGGACAGAGTGTGTCTGAGAGTAGCGGGCGCCCTGTAAAAAAAACAGCGACTTCTAAAACAGTAGAAAAAAGCCCCGTTGAAACACCCAACGTGGGTAAGGCCAAAAAGGAAACAAACAGGTCAGTGGACTCGGATGAGTCGGAACCAGAGATCATGTCAGACAGAGTTTCACAATTGGAATTCTTCATGGGGAAAATGATATAGAAAGGCAAACTCCGTAAGCAGTATAAATACCGCGGGCCTACAGGAGAGCCAGCGCATATGGAACACCCAGGAGAGGTCCTGGGAAACTTTGGCCTATAAGTGAGCCAGCGACTGAAATGCCTGATGATGATGAATATGTATGTTGGCCTAGCACAGAGCCAGCAACAGAAATGTCTGAAAGCCAATACAGATGTTGGTCTACAGGGGAGCCAGCGTATGAAGCAGCATCCAAAAGAAGGCTGCCAGAATATGGTTCTATGGAAGAGCCTGTGATACCCAAAAAAGGGTTGACTAAGCATGGGCCTATCAGAGAGTCAGCACATGAAAGACCTGAAGGAGAAATATCAGGTGAACCCCATTATGAGGAGGAATATCCAGAGGATTCTGACAATGAATCGTATGAAGACCAGAGCAATATAATACAGCTCAAAGTACCCAGGTCTGGCACAAAAATTCTTTAGTCCCTGACACAAGGGCCAACCTCTGCCAGAGGATATAGCAGAAAGTATAAATTACCTGCTTTCCCTGCATTTGGAAGAACCAACGATGGATGAGATTGTGAATTCACGTGCCTATGCTGAGAAAATCCAGGGACACCTCTGTGACACAGGAGACACCAGGAAGATGAGGAAGGGAATCCAAACACTGGCAAGGCAGCAGGTGACTGACACCGACACTTCTCTTCCAGATAAACTGAACAATTTCTTTGCCCGTTTTGATACAGCTAACACCACACCCAAGGGGAGAGCCAGCCCCTGCGCACAAACTGACCAGCCAGTCCTGATCATAGATGCAATGGACACACGGAGAATCCTGTCCAAGTTCAACCCGTGGAAAGCAGTTGGACCCAACAACATCCCAGGACGGGTGCTCAAGGAATGTGCGGATGAGTTAGCAGAAGTGCTAACAGACATCTTCAACATCTCACTTAGTCAAGCCATTGTCCCAACATGCCTCAAAACTTCCATAATAATTCCAATAGCAAAGAAATTAGTTGTGGCCTGCCTAAATGATTACCGCCCTATCGCCCTGACCCCCGTAGTAATGAAGTGTTTTTGAATGCCTGATGAACCCCACACATTACTGCCAGCCTCCCCTCATCGTTAGACCCCCTCCAGTTCGCCTATCGCCCCAAACGTTCTACAGAAGATGCCATCTCTACTACGCTGCACACAGTACTCACTCATCTGGAAAACAAAAACATCATACACCAGAATCCTGTACATTGACTTCAGCTCAGCCTTTAACACCATCATCCCACAGAGACTTGTGGAGAAACTAACCCTGCTGGGCCTCAACACCACCCTGTGTCACTGGATCCTGGACTTTCTGATAGAGAGACTGCAGTCAGTCCGTGTTGGGAAGAACACCTCAGGCTTGATCACGCTGAGCACCGGCTCCCCTCAAGGCTGTGTGCTCAGCCCGCTGTTGTTCACACTGCTCACACATGACTGTGCTGCTAGATTCAGGGACAACAGGATTATAACATTCGCAGATGACACCACAGTGGTGGGACTCATCAGTGGAGAGGATGAAACAATGTACAGAGAGGAAGTGAAACAACTAGTGGACTGGTGCGGCTAAAACAATCTAGCATTAACTGTCGACAAAACAAAGGAGATGGTTGTTGACTTCAGGAGGTCGCAGCCCAAACATACACCCCTCAACATCAGTAGCACCACGGTGGAGAGAGTGGAGAGCATAAAGTTCCTCGGAGTGCAAATTACAGACAGTCTCACCTGGTCCAGGAACAACACTGGGATTGTCAAACGGGCCCACAGAGCCGCTGCCTGACAAAAAACCTCTGAGCATAGCAAAAGCAAAAGCCCAGACTGCACCCCCTCCACCACACACACCCTGGATCTCCTGCTCCTGCCAGGAGGAAAGATACGTCCGACAGCCTCAGGCCCGGCCCGACAACCAGACTGCTAAACAGGCTTCCTTCCACAGGCTGTGAGGCTGCCCCTAAACAGTCCATTCCACCCTGATTCCTGCTGCTTTTGCACTGACAATTTAATAACTGGGCACTGAGTAATAACTCTGACACGCTTCAACTACTCACTGGTCTTCCGGCCACTTAAATCAGCTGCCCTGGACAGTTTATGACTTTTATGACTTTTTTAAATTGTTTATTTTAATGTTGCTTTTTTACCTCCTGCAGCAGCAACTATTTTTTACGATTAAACTGTTTTTATATTATACCCGAACTGGATCTTTTTTTTATTTATGTGTGACCCAATGTTTGTTTTATGTGCCGATGCCTCCCCGGTATTTATCACCGCGCATAAACGTCTTCTCATTTTGCACACTGTACAATTGTTTTTTATTTTTAATTTGATGACAATAAAGACATGATTATGATGATTCTAACTACGAAATCCCCCAGATTTTGTGCATGCTAGCAGTCCAAGCACTCACACATTGTGCAATGATTCCGGGGTTATTGGTCACCGTCCAGCTCATTTTGGCACGCCACAAAGAAACTTGCAGGATGACAATCCCTGCATGATGATGATGATGAATAAGACGCAAATACGAAATCCGACGGAATTCCTCACTGCGAGCAGCTCCTTCCCTTCCCACACACTACACATGCAATGAATGGGGTGTAGATGATGCACATTTGGTAGAGACTGGACGAATGAGGATACTGACTACGTCACAACATGGATGTTATGGGGTGATGTTGTAATGCACACCTTGAAATAAACTGTATTCATAAACGTGCCGATTAAACTCTAACATACATCCTAAGTTTGCAGGGCTCTGGGGACCCTCGAATATCCAATTGCCCACTTACTCTTGGAGAATACTAGCCAAATTCCTAAAGTCCCCCGACTGAAGCCCAACCTAACATACTCCTAAGTTTGCAATGCTCACTGTAAACCAATAGAAACACAACAATGCCAGAAAAACCTAACTCTTTGAGAGCCAAACTAGCCAAAAAGCGAAGTCAAAAAACTGAAGGGGCAAAAACCCTGGTTTATGATAAAACCACTGATTTTTTGGCAGAACAGTCTTCGAAGGCAATATCCATACCGTAAGGGTGGCTGGAGCTTGGTGTGAAGGGACAGCCGCTCGTACCCGTATACGCGCTATTTAGGCGCCCACAACCCCAGGACGTGGATTACATGGTATTCCCACAAGGGCAAGGTAACAAAAAAGTGACACCAGCCAACCCTGAGGGTAGGTGGCTCTTGGGTTCTGAAAGAAACATATCAGTTGTTTCATATCCGCAAGTTGGTGGGAAGGGTTTACAATTCTTCTCGTCAAAGAATTAGCTGAAAATAATAATCGGGACACATTTTATACTGTGCAGTACAATGGGGTTTTAAAATTGAATTCTACCAAAATGAAATCCCCCCTAACTCAACATATTCCGAAACAAATACATTCTTTCTCTAAAGAGAGAGAATAGAATCATTTCGTAGAACTTGACAATTTGAGTTATAAAAACGGGGTTATTGAAAAAAAACAGTCTTACAGAACCACCAATTTATATCTAGTGTTTTTTCTAGCCCAAAAAAAGGATGGTTGGCTGTAGAATTATTCTAGATTTAACAAGTCGCAACCCCTTTGTACAGTATAAACATTTCAAAGTAGAGACATTTACCAATGCTTTGCATTTAATTTCAAACAGAATGCTATATGCGCAAGCATAGATCTCCAAGATGCATATTATTTGGTGGCTGGGGCTGTGCAATGTGAAATGACTGCTAGGTATTTTTAAAATTACCTGGATGCATCAATGTCGGGCAATTGAAAGCATTGCCTAATGTTAAAACCTCAGTTAACTCAGCCCCAAGATTGTTTACAAAATTGCTAAAACTCCAATTTACTAGTATTGTTAAGGAAGCCCATAGCCCAGGCCATTTAGTACTGCTTATTTGTCTGACATTTTAATTGTGGGATGACACTGAAGCTACAATGAAACCTCCGTGTTAGAAGTGTAACTTTACATTTCAAAATCTGGGATTGTCTTATACAGAGGGAGAGGGTCGGGAGGGAGAGAGTAAATACATACTGTTTTGTAAGGGGCGGGTGGGGGAGGGAGAGAAACTGGGTGGAAGAGAAAGCGGCAGGACAAAGCATGGCCCGTGTAATAGGTGAATGGTGAGTGAGGGGGTTATTTGACAGGACCTGATTGTGCAGGGACAAAGGACCAGGGATGTCGGGTGTCAGCCAGGTTGCCAATGTAAGGGTGGGGGGACAACCGGTGAAAGAAGGGGGGGGGTGAATTACTTCGCCTGCAGAATCCCACCCGCGGGCTGGTGCTGGCTTTTTTTTGATGGGGCGCAGGGGCAGGTTGGCCGGTTTACAAAGAGCTTCCACAGATAAAACTGCGACAGGAAACCATTGGGTGTGATGCCAACCGAGAACTTAATTTTGCTTTACTCTCCCCAGTACCAAGAGAAACCCAATGTTTTACAGTAATCATTGCGAATACAACATCAACATGCTTAACCATGATGGCGCGGCGCCTCTGCGTGGGGATGCAGTTTTGGTCCACTGGTCCACTGGTCCACCACTGCGTCCACTTGTCCAACTGGTCCACTGTGTCCACTGGTCCAACTGGTCCACTGGTCCACTGGTCCACTGGTTCCACTGTCCACTTGTTCACTGTATCCTGATGGATAATATTGCAAGTGTCTCTAAAGGTCACTTGTTGCTGGTGTTAGCCTAGGTTACTCCCGGGCCCCAACACTGCATCACATTTCACGTCTCATCATTTTATCACTTTTCCCCTCATATTTTTCTTTATTATTCCGTTTTTTGGTATAGTTAAGATCTAAGTTAAAGGTGCCTTTATAATTGTTATTGCTGAAATAAGCGCTCTACTAATAGATCATGCTTCTGTTACCCGCCCTGGTTACCAGCCCTGCTAAAGGATCAGACTCTTTCTGTGCTAACTTGTGGAAAATGATGACATCTGCTGTAGAACATTAGATTATAACACAATTAGTTCTACCCTACACTACAATGCTACAATGCTTCCCGCTGCTCGACTCGGGTGCAATCATCTGTTGTGATATAGATATGCCATTTATTGTCACTAACATGTACAGTGAAATTGAAAGCTGCTCGTACTCAGTGCATACATATTTTAGTACAAACAACAGAAACATTTTGAGAAACAAAAAACAGAAGGGAGATGGGGGGGGGGATAGGTGCACAATTCTTTGGCACTATATACATATATACAGATGGAAGTCCGGGTGTTGGGCTGTGAAGTCAGTGCATGTGTGAATTTGAATTAAGAGTAGTTATAATTTTCAGGAAAGCAACTATTTCTGAGTCTATTTGTCCTGGATTTGATGCACCTATAGAGCCTTCCAGAGAGGGCAGCAGGTCGAACAGTCCAAACGCAGGATGGGAGCTGTCTTTTGATGATCTTCTTGCCCTGCTAAGGCAGCAGGAGGTGTAGATATCCATCAGGGGTGTAGAGAGGGCGGGCAACCAATGATCTTCTGCGCTGTCCTAGTTACCCTCTGAAGCCTCTCCCTGTGTCTGCCATGGTGCAGCTGCCATACCATGCTGTAATGCAGTATGTCGCAGGCTCTCGATGGACGAGCGCAGCGGTAGAAGGTCAGCAGCAGGTTAGAGTCCAGGTTGTGCTTCCTGAGGACCCTCAGGAAGTGCAGCGGCTGCTGAGCCTTCTTGATGACTACTGTCGTAGTTGTCTGTCCAGGAGATATCAGCAGCGATATGGACGCCGAGAAACCGGAAGTGTAGGTTTTACTGCTCTCTCCACACACTCGCCGTTGATGTGTAGGGGGACTAAGTCGGTGCTGTGCCTCCTGAAGTCGACAATGAGCTCTTTTGTTTCCCTGGTGTTCAGAGCCAGATTGTTTTCTGAGCACCAGGTTGTCAACTTCAGGACTTCCTCTCTGTAGGCTGCCTCGTCTCCCTTTGAAATAAGTCCGACTACAGTAGTGTCGTCAGCAAATTTGACGATGCGGTTGTTGTTGTGGGCCGGACTACAGTCGTAGGTGTAGAGACAGTATAAGAGAGGGGCTTAGCACACAGCCCTGTGGGGAACCGGTACTCAACCTGCGAGTGGAGGAGAGGTGGGGGCCGAGTCTCACAGTCGGGGCTGGGCCGGTTGGTGAGGACATCTTTTATCCAGGCACATGTGAGAGTGGGGTAGGCCGAGAGTGACCAGTTTACCAATGATATTGTCCGGAATGATTGTATTGAAAGCCTGAGCTATAATCCACAAAGAGCATCTCCGACGTATCTCTGCCCCTGCTCCAGATGGCTCAGCACAGCACAGAGTGGAGAGCTACGGTAATGGCGTCTTCCATGGTTCTGTTTTGGCGATAAGCGAATTGGTGGGGGTCGAAGTCTGGTGGTAGATAGTCCTTGATGTGCTGGAGGACCAATCTCCTCGAAGCACTTCGTGATTACCAGAGGAGGCCACAGACGGTATCATTAAGGCTGGTGATGGAGACTTCTTCAGCCATGGGACGATTGTGGCTGATTTTAGGCAGGACGAGGATAACTGCCTAGTCCAGGGGAAAGCGGAAAATTCTGATGAAGATGGCAATGAGCTGGTGGGCGCATGCTTTGAGCACCTTACCAGGTACTCCATCGGGCCGGTAGCCTTCTTGGGGTTCACTGCCAGGAGAGCACCCGTCTGACATACGTGCTCCCTGACAGTGAGTGGGGGGTAGTACAGGAGCCAGGTGAGGGTGGGAACAGGGCTGTAGCAGGTGAGTGCTGCTGTTGTGATGTTCCAAAGCGGGAGAGGAAGCAATTTAGCTTTTCTGCCAGCGGCACACTCAGATCTTCTGACACTTTGTGGCACAGCCTCTGTAGTTGGTAATGTCTTTGTATGCCCGCCATACTCCCCGTGTATTATTGCTGGACAAGTGGGACTCTATGCTCCTCTGATGGTCTGTCCTTATGTTGTCCTTACGCTGCTGGGTTTCTGCTGCAAATAGCTCACACTATTAAGTAACATTTTGGTTGGCATCTGTCCCTTCAGATTCGAATTCGTCCGTACATTCGTGGATTAATATTCGAAATCTTGATACTATTAGAATTTACCTGACATTGTCTCCGCCGTGTGAATTTTTTATTGCCTTGTTATCTCTATGCGATTAGATCAAAGTTTGATTCGTCTTCCTAGAGATACACCTCAGTAAGATTTGTCCCTAGTCACGGCCAACACAATTCCCTCCAACACCGCTGTAGCTCGGTTTTAACATGTCCCAAACACGCGGTGCTGGAGGCCGGAAGCGCCGAGTTGAAGATCATTCCCCGCGCGCTCCGAGACTCCGCCCGTAGCCGTTGAGGTCCAGTCAGCGACTGACCCTGTACAAAACCCGCCCGACTGTACAAAGCTGAATGGTTTCATTAGTTAACTCCTTTTAACCACCCTCCGTCTTTGGTCCATAGCTTCTCTGTCAGTAAGTGTAATGCACCGGACTGTGTTCAATAAAGTCACCTGCAGTTTTAATAACAGGGTTGTTGCCAAAAGCTCATCGGGTGATGTAGCGTCTGTGGAGGAGGAAATTCTCTCTGCTCACTCTTTCACGGGGATTGGCGGCCCTGAGTGGATTTTTGCCTGTTATTGTTGTATGATGTTGATCTCCAGCTCCGGAACACAAGTGGGAAATAACATGTTGTGGAGAAAATTGGAGGAAGTTTCACAGCATATTAAATAAATTATTTTCCGTCTGAAGAAGGGGTTTCGGCCGCGAAACGTCACCAACATTTTTTGTATACCTTTAAAGGAATTAATGTCTGGCAAAATAACATTTAAAGGGGCTATGCTGTTTGTTGAAACAGAGTTTTGAAAATTTACAATCCATAATTAGAAGTTAATCGGATCAGACTGAGAACTCAGACTGTGACCGAATCTCCGGCAACCGTGGGTTTTAGTAAATATTTCATGTAAATGGGAAAAAAGAGTAGCAAAGTCAAATGTGGGTCCCTTTGAAGGCAGACACGGCCCCGGTTGAAATTATTATGGTGGAACAAGGAAATGGCAGAAGCTTAGATAGGTACTTCGGATCTGGTCCCTTCACTAAGGAGGACACAAACAGCTCCCAGAATGTCCTGGAGGACAGAGGATCTAAGGGGGGTAGATGGGACTGAAAGAAATTTTCCTTCGGCGAGAAATAGTATTGGGAAGGCTAATGGGACTGAAGGATAATAAATCCCGGGCCTGATGGTCTGCATCCCAGGAGTCCTCAGGGAGGGTGGCTGTAGAATAGTGGATGCATTGGTGACCATTTTTCATATGTTCAATAGATTTCAGGATCAGTTCCTGTGGATTGGAGGATTGCTAATGTTATCACACTTTTCAAGAAAGGAGAGCAAGAGAGAAAACGGGGAATTACAGACCAGTTAGCCTGACTTCGGTGGTTGGAAAGATGCTGGAGTCAATTATCAAAGAGGTAATAATGGGGCATTTGGATAGCAATAAAAGGATTAGTCCAAGTCAGCTTGATTTATGAAAGGGAACTCATGCTTGACTATCTTCTGTGCGACATTTTGAGGATGTGAAATTGAAATGGAATGAAGGGGTTGCCAGTGGAGTGTAGTGTACCTAGACATTCAGAAAGCTCTGTGATAAGGTCCCACACGGGAGACTGGTGACTAAAATTAGCTTGACATGGTATTGGGGGGTAGGGTGTTGACATGGATAGAAAATATGGTGGCAGACAGGAAGCAAAGAGTAGGATTGAAACGGGACATTTTCAGTATGGCAGGCAGTGGCGAGTGGAGCATTGTCGCAAGCTCGGTGTTGGGCAGCAACTGTTTAACCATATATTAATAATTTTGAAGGGGGAATCTGAGCAACACATAGCAAGTGTGCAGATGATACTGCAAAGCTGGGTGGCAGTGTGTCTGTTGTGTAAGAGGATGTTAGGAAGGGTTGCAGGGTGACCTGGACAGTGGGCAGATATGCGTGGAGATGCAGTATAATATAGATAAATGTGATGTTATCCACTTTGGTGGAAAAAACACAAGGGGAAGATTATTATCTCAATGTGGTTAGGTTTTTAGGTAATGGGGGAGGGGGAAGCAGGCGAGACCTGGGTGTCCTTGTACACCAGTTACTGAAAGTTGACTTAGCAGGTACAGCAGGCAGGAAGAAAGCTAATGGAATGTGGCCTTCATAACAAGAGGATTTCAGTATAGGAGTAGAGAAGTTCTGCAGTTGTATAGGGCTTGGTGAGACCACATTGTGGAGTATTGTGTGACATTTTGGTCTCCTAATTTGAGGAAGGGATATCTTGTGATTGACGCAGTGCAGCTTAGGTTCACGAGATTGATCCCTGGGGTGGCGGGACTTTCGTCATATGAGGAAAGATTGAAAAGACTAGGCTTGTATTCACTGGAGTTAAGAAGGATAGGAGGGGTGTCTTATCGAAACATATAAAGTTTAAAAGTACTGGACAAGCTACATGCAGGAAAAATGTTCCCATGTTGGACGTGTCCAGAACCAGGGTACCATCAGTTTTAGAATAAAAGGGAAGCCAATTTAAACTGAAGTGGGAAAAGACGTTTCACCCAGATAGAGTTATGAATTTGTGGATTCCCTGCCAGGGAGGTTAGTGGAGGCCAAGTCACTGGAGGTGGTTTAAGAGAGAGTTAGATAGAGCTCTAGGGGCTATGGAATCATGGATATGGGATAAAGGCAGGCACGGGTTAATTGATTGCGGACGATCAGCCAAAAGCGCAATGAATGGTCTGGGCTGGCTCGAAGGGCCGAACGGCTTTCCTCCTGCAACGATTTTCGATGTTTTTCTATCCTTCAACTTTTCTAAAATTCCGTCACTGAACAGATTAAAAAAACATCCATCGTTCAATTGTATTTTTACTGAGTGAACTGGCTCCCGGTGTTATAAGTTGGGGGAATGCAGTACGTGGAACGGACTGCCAGGTAACCTGTAGAATGTGTGGTAGAACAGGCTCGGTAATTCTGAGGTTAACGCGCAGAACTTATTGGAGATGGGGAAAACTGCTCCCGTTTGGTGTTGACACGGAGGCTGATGAGCTGGCTGTGGGTCCCGCGGACGGGACTCAGTGGGCGCTTTGATGGGCTGGGCAGTGGCTTAGGTTGTGATGTAGCCACTCCTGCTTTACTTGGGCCCTCCCAGATTATCTAGTAGATCCCGAAATTCTCCCACACTTTCATCGTCACAGGCAGAAATCCACAGTAATCGACAGGGACAGGTTTAAGTTTTAATCAAGGGGGTGACAAAATGATATATGTTTGGTCTGTCTCTGTGGGAAGCTCGCCGTGGTGATACAAGGCTCGTTTAGACGGCCTGCTTCGGAGTTTCAGGTCAGGTGTCTAGCATAAATACGGTCTCCTCGACCAAAAACGCCAGCCATTCCATCTCTCCAGAGGTGCAGAGGGCCCGCTGACCGTTACTCAGCATTTTGTGTCTAGTCAGGTGACTAATGTTTATTTCTATGGCAGGAGAGGGGTTGGGGCAGGTCATTATTGGGTGACTAATATTTGGTGGACACGGCAAATGGACAGACACGAGAGTAACTGGGAGGGCGGGGGTGATGGGGATATTGGATTCCGCCAAAATAAGGAGATAGTGAGTGAGGGAGCAAAGCCACTTCGAAATGGAGATTACGCAGGAAATGTGAGCCTACGTTTTGGATGAGGAGGAATTAATGTCGGATGTGTCAAAAATGGAGAAAGTCTGTAGCTAAAGGAGGACATAAATATGAAGATGTTGATCCATGAGGTACAATGGACTAGTGGGTCGGTGGAAACAGAGCTAAGAATGCTAAACGAAATGTGGCTTTTATTGCAATGGAGGTTGGAGGTGTAGAAGATGGGGATATGTTGCCATAATTGTAACGAGCATATTCGATGGTTGTGCATAGTTGTAGTTGGCCAAGTGTACAAACATGACAACCAATCAGGCCCAATGGGATCGAAGATCATCATCTATGTAGACTGAAGAGAAGAAGTGGATCTGTATGCGTTGGAGAGGAAGAAGGATGTCGTCTTGCTGAAAAAGTCGAGCCCCTTGGAGGGGAATGCGAGTTGATATGTGTTTCATGGTGAGAGATTGTTGAACGCGGGGGGGTGGCAACGTCACGCGAGTCGACCTTGTGGGCGAGGTTATATTCTGTTCCGGCGGGTTGGTGCGGAGTAAGGGTTGTTGTAGGGAATCTGGGTGGGAATGATTACAGCAGTGCCAAACAGCTTTTAAAATAATTCAGCAGCTGTAAAATACTTGGAAATGGGGTGAAGATGTGAAAGATGAATTATTTCCATTCCGTATCCGGGGTGGTGACTTGCAGCAACGCAGTGAGCGGGATTCGTATTGTGAGGAAGGCGGTCAGTGGAAATACAATTTAGCCACTCTCTGGGCAATTGTGCACAAGTCACAGTGCGTCGGTCACAGCTTGGAAGTCATTTTTAAGGTTATGATCCTGCCCGAGATGGAGCCATGATTGGTTTATCATTTCAAGGGCCATTCCACCTGGCACTGAAACAGCAACAAACTGGCAAGCAACAACATTTTAGTCACAAACACCTCTTTATTTCACCCATCTGGGGTTCTCACTCTGATTTCAGAATTCCAAGGTGTATTTGCGGGACATGGCCAGTTCTGAAGGGAGGGCATCATCAAGGCGAGGGACTTCTACGGAAATCTATATTTGCAGTGGACAGTATCTGAGGTTAACGATGAAAGGACAACCGGGAACAGCCCCGCTCAGACAACTCCTGAGACTGTGGCCAACATACAGATACGTGCCTTCAACGGGCGCGTTTCTGCTCCACATCTCAATGTTGTGCTGTGAAGTGACGACAATAAAACATTTTTCTTTTCCATGAGATATCTAGAAGCGTTTGCTTTCACTCATCTAAACTACTGTTGCGGGGGAAGGCATGCACAGGAAAATAATGGCCGTGCTGAAAATCCCTTACTTTCCGGTCAAAACCGCAACTTTATGTTTTGTTCATCTTCTCAAGGTTCTTCATTCTGTCCAAAAACTTACCTTGCATCCTAAAGCACTGAAATCTTTGGCATTTGCCTTTCGTACGAAGTAAAAACTTTTCACCAAGTTTTGAATCTCCCTTGAGACCTTGGCTATGGTTTCGGTGACATCATTAGCGGATTATTATGAAAAATGCGGATGTAGAAATCCCATTCTGCGCACGTAATCCGACCATTGGAAACTTGTTGTTCCACTCCAGGCAGTCCCCAGAAGAAGCAAAACATTAGGGAATGGTGGGATGTTGTATACGGAGTTCGCTACCAAGTGTGGTTGCAAAGTTCAAGATTTAGCTGCACCCTCACACAGCCGGTGCAGCACCCTATGGCGTTGAATGAAGGGGATTTCCCTGCACCGCCGAATTTCCTGTCACAGCGATGTTAAGCCTACATTTCTATATCGTTCAATTTCTCTCATGATCTGTGTCGCAAAACTCGCTCAGCCCACCCTGATCATAACAAAGTTCCGTTGTTGGATTCTTGCTGCCTGAAAGTAGACAGATTGTGAAGACGACGCAAGGTCGTCTCGCGGAAACAACATGAAAAATATTGTGATTATAATTACATCTATAAAGGTGGTATTTCGGGACACAGAAGCAAAAATCCAGTCACGTGATTGTGATCAAAAGATGTGATTCACTGGACCTAATGTCCCACTTCACGAGAAACAACGGGATACAACTGTGCTGAAGATTCAATGAACCGCGTCACTCTTCACACTCCTTCCCATTCCCACAATGACATTGGTCCTAGGTCTCCTCCTTGTCAGTGTGGAGGCTAAACACAAATGGGGAGGAACAGGACAATCGTACTTTTGATTGTGCAGCTTTAAAGCCCGTCATATGTAGGTTGGTTTTGCTAACTTCAGGAAAAACCCGGCATTTCTTCCCTCTACCTCCCCATCCAGCACGTTGCACCGCTTCTCGTTTTAACCCAACAAACAGTAACAATGGCCTGTTACTTTAAAGCAATACTGTTTGCATACTTATTCATGTTCTTTATCTCAACACAATCATTTCTTTTTTTTTAGTTTTCCTTTCCCTGAGTCTCCTCTCCAGAGAGATGCTGCCTGCTCCGCTGAGTACTCCAGCGTTCTGGGTATATCTTCGGTTAAAACCTAAACATCTGGAGTCACAAGTCACCTAAGAAGATTAATGCATAACTTTTTCCCCACCATTTTTCATACTTCAGTTGTGTCACTGTGTTGTAACTGAACTTTGTTGTGCTTTGTGGATAAAGGGACATGAATCATTCAGGGTAGTATACAGGGTCATGCAGGGTAGCGTTGGTATAAATGTAGGTTAGCCAATCGCATTGTTTCTTTCAGGAGGGTTTCCCAGCAGAGAGTGAATGGGCTCGGATGTGTGATATACACGAGGGTAAACGGAGACGGGATATGTTCTGAGGATGAGAACAGAAAGACAGTGTTGTCCGAAGACAAATGCCAGGGCAATGAAAGAGGTTCCAAGCCTTCTGAAGGAATGCAACCGATCTCTCTCTGAACCGCCAATCACTAGCAAGGGACTGATCAAAGCGGAAGGGGAAGGGGGCATAGAAGACCACATTGTAAACGCCGGTACCATGCAAGGGTCACGCCATGGTCAGTATGTGTGTTGAAAGGGGGCGCCACCTTACACAAACTCCCACAAACACCAGCTCGGCTGCCCCTGTGGAAAGAGACATTGGTTCCCACTGAGTTCTGAATTCAGTAAATCTTTGATCCGGAAGGTACAAAGGAGAGGAACATAGCAGAGTGTGAAGCCGAGAGAATTTTTATAAAACTCTCCACAGGTCGGCAGAGTCCTGAAACAAGAAGTCTATTCTGCCCTTGGTCTGTAATGGACAAGTTACTGTCTCTTTTAAAGTGATGTCATTGAAACTCAAACAGCACAGACCTACGTACAGGCAGGGCAGGGTTCGGCCCACAAAGCTAGTCCATCTACTCTATTATGTGTTACATGCCAGGTGGAAACGTTTTAATGCTGCCTATCTATGTCTCTCGTGTTTTAAATGTTTCCATCAAGTTTAATTTAGATAAGATACCCCCTCCCCCCCCCCCGGTGCAGAAAACTGTCACTTCGGCCAGACCGAGTTCCCGCCCGGCACAGCGCTCCCGCGACATTACACGAATCCTGCAACACCACAGGGACATTTAAATGATGTACTAAACCAATTAATCCTAACAACTTGGACGCATTGGAGTGTTAGAAGGAAGGAAAATCTCTGAGATGGAAAAAGGACACGGGGATAACTACAACTAACTCCGTACAGACAGCACCCGTAAGTCAGGATTGAACCCTTGGTCTCTGTGCTGTAAGGCAGTTGCTCTACCGCTTGCGGCCACCTTATCGCCGACAGTATGGAATTTCCTAAACACTTTCCCCTGGTTCCATACTCTCTTCACCCGAGGAATTGTGAATCGTGACAATTCCGCAACAGGAGGACCCAGTGTGGGAGATACGGGGCGTGGCGCGTACAGGAGTATAGATGTGCAGAAGGCCAAATATGGGTAAGGAGATAAGAACAGGGTGGCAGTAGGAGATGTGCATATGGCAGGGCATATGCACTGGATGTTTTCACGATTACTCTAGATTTAACTCTTAGAAAAAACATTGAAAAAACTAGGTGAAGAGTAGGCCATTCGGGCCCTCAGAGCCCCCAGCAGCCGTCATTATGATCATGGGCTGATCATTAAAGTCAGTACCCACGTCACCGTTTCTCCCCATATCCCTTGATTCCTTTAGCCACTAAGAGCTGAAATTAACTCTCTCTTGAAAACGAGACCATATGAACTGGGACAATGTATTAAAACCAGGGGTTCTTAACTGGGGGGTCGTTTGGTGTTTTTTCCAGGGTCATGAAGGGGTCGTAAATAATATCAAGTTGTTGAGCCCATTGTATAGGGAGCCTAACTAAGGTACATACCTCCCACCGTACTTTGTTCGTGTATCGCGTCCGTATACGCACACGCACTCTGTGTGTTAGTGAACCATGTCTGCCAAGAAGTGGCCGGAGAGTGAAGCATTTCTCAAGTTCGGCTTCACTTGCATTGTTCACTCATCCGTGGCATCAGGCCCACAATGTGTTAGTCTGATGCCCAGGTTTGGAGCCACGCGAGAATAAAGTCCAGCAAACGGAAGATCCACTTGGATGTCTTGTCCACAGCAACCTGGTGGGGAAGGGCGTTGGACTATTTACAAACTCAAGAGGTTCAGCATCGATTCGGTCGGGTCCCCTGAGAGGCTTCGGATACCGATTGCGTATCGAATCAACTCAGCCTAAGAAACCTCCACACATCGGTGAACAGTTTATACAAAGCCATGCCTTTCTCGAAGACTGTAAGTTTGTGGCTCGGGGGAACAGCAATTTCAAACAAATTTCAGGCAGCTTCCCTTTCGAAGATAACAGTCAAAAGTTGAATCCTCGGATATGAGTAATGATATTCCCTGCTGCACGGTTGTGACTTCCCTGTGACTAGCAGACCATTGTATTGACTGCAACTGGATGATTCAACAGAATGTTGCCTATGTTTGGTTACCACGTCGATGGAGTAGCCATTAAGGATTGTACTCTGTACTCCGTATCCATTGCCGATACCACTCGGGGTAAAAGGATGTGTTCAGAATCGCTGAAGCCTTCCATCATCAACATGAGCTTGGTTTGGAACGGCCTTATAGGTGTGTGTACATATTGGGCCCTTCCATTCTCGGATGCAGATCCGGCTTGGAAAGCTTCCTGCAGAAATGTCGCTCCCCATGTCCTCCGTCACCCACTGCATCTACATCACAATGCTCGTGCTAAAGGCGATGAAGAACTTTTCTTTTTTTCTCCCGCCTGGTCTTCGAGAAGTGATTCAGATGTGTTGAAGATTTGGAACCATCCCAGCCCCTGAGTGTAGCGCAACAAACACAAGAAATCTTCAAAAGCGAAGTGTGAAGAAATGGGCGCCGATTTCACTGTTCTGATATGTCCACACCAGACCGTGTGGTTGGGGCTTTTTCACGGTGTGGTAAAGTTCTCAATTGTTGTTTGATTCAAACAACTCTCGAGAGGCAAATAGCCTGTTTTTTTTCCTTGGAGAGAGGGTTTTGTAACTGAGAAGGAGAATCAGCGCTTCATGAAAAGTGCAAGGATGAACTGTTCGTTGATGATGGTTGCTTAACCTTGGCTAACTTCCCTCGCCCTATGCCGATGGTGAATTCTTTGAACCTCTCACTTCAAGGAAACCTCCCAATGCCCTGCACACATGGACAAAGTGCAGCAGTTTCAGGAGTAGAGAGTTCGCCTTTACAGAGAAAGAATCCAGGACCCGGTGGTGGGGACACGAACCCTACTTCTTCCCTGATGATGACGAACTCTCCTGGATGCTAAACAAACCAGATGCTGAATGCCCTTCCACGATGAGATTCTCAATCCGACCTTCTGCCCCCACTTAGTGAAGCCCCATCGGACGTACGTTACTTCCCCAAGACTGGACCGCCACTCCCTCGTGGGAGGAGGGGATCATCCTTTTCCATTTGAAGACGGGGCCATCCCGCGCTACATGACGTGGCTGCAAACGTTTGGTTGAATTTTCCGAATTTTGTGGAAGATTCGCAGCTCAAGTTTACTCCCCATGGGAACAAGATCTTCGCCCACTTATTGGGCTGAAGGTGGTAGACTGGGTCCCGGTCCTGTTTCGTTTCAAAGAGGGCCCTGATTCCTTATGGTCCAGTCCCCCTCAAACCTATTCGCATGTGGAGGTTGGATCTCAACATAGTAAAACTCTGAAGACGAAGGTATGCAAAAGGCTTGTGATGAAGTGTTGACATGAGGGTTTCTGCTGCCTGTCAAGCATTTGTCCCCCCCTCGTTTTTTCAAATTGATCGCATGATGGCGGGGTTGAGTGCAATTTCAGCCACCCCCTTTTCACTGAGTATTGGCAGACACTTTTTTTAATAAATCCGGCTGGGTTTTTTTTACAATTTGTGTTTCTGGGGTGTCACACGGTACTAGGAGAAGAATGTCTGGATGGGGTCATTGGGGCCAAAAAGGTTAAGAACCACTGTATTTAAACGGGCCCTTCAACGACAGAAACAGCAAGGAGAGCCGCACCTCAAACCCATCCTACTACTTGTGCAGCGTATTTCTTAAGGCAAAGCGTTGAATTTTAGACAATAGCCAATAGACAATAGTGGAAGGGAGTAGGCCATCAGCCTTCGAGCCAGCACTGCCATTCAATGTGATCATGGTGATCATCCCCAATCAGTACCCATCTCGCGTTGCTTCTAAGGACTCCCATATCCCTGACTCCTGACTGCTTTTTTTAAGAGCCTATCTAGCTCTCTCTTGAAAGTATCCAGAGACCGGCCTCCAGCGCCCTCTGAGGCAGAGAATTCCACAGACTCACAATCTCTGCTGCGATAAAAACAGCTAGTTTCCTCGGTCTTCGTTCTAAATGGCTTAGCCCCTATTCGGGTAAACGGTTGTCACAAGTTCGTGATTCCCCCCAACATCATGACCATGTTTCCTGCCGCTAGCGGGGTGTCCAAGGTCCCCTTAACTAATGTTATATTTTTCAATGAGATCCCACTCCATCCTTCTAACTCCAGAGTGTACAAACCCAGCAGCTCCATCTCTTCCGCACATGACGTCCCGCCGCCATCCCCGGACATTGACCTGGTGACGCTACCTGCATTCCCTCAATAACAATAAATGTGTCCCTTCCAGCAAATCGGGGACTAAAAATGCACCACAATACTCCAGGTGTGGTCTCACTGGGGCATTGATACACCTGCAGAAGAGACCTTTTGCTTCTGTACTCATCTCCACTTGTTATGAAGGGCAAACATGCCATTAGCTTTCTTCACTGCCGCCTGGTTTTCCGGCATGTCTTCTCTTTCATTGACTTGATGAAACAAAGATCCCTTGATCCCCGATGTCCTTCTCATTTTCCCAACTTAGGGACACATAGAAAACATAGAAAATCAGGTGCAGTAGTAGGACATTCGTTCCGTTGCGCCGTGCACCGCCATGTCAATATGATCATGGCTGATCATCCAACTCGTATTCCGATACCTCGCCTTCTCTCCTCCCCGCCTGCTGCCATTTACCACAAGGGCCACCTCTAACTCCATCTTAAGCGAGCCAAATGACACTATCCTCACCTACCTTCTGTGGCAGAGAATTCCAGAGATTCACCAATCGCTGGTGTGAAAATGTTTGTTCTCCTCTCATGTCCTAAAGATTTTCCACTTTATCCTGTAAACTGTGACCCCTTGTCCTGGACTTCCCACAACAGCGGGAACCACAATCTTCCTGCCTCTATCCCTGTCCAACCCCTTAAGAATTTTGGAGTTTTCAATAGAATCCCCCTCCATCTTCTAAATTCTAGTGAGTACAAGCCAAGTCCTATCCAGAATGCTTTCATATGAAGTCTTGACATCCCAGGAATCAGGTCTGTGAAACCTTCTCTTCTGCACCCCTCTAAGGCAAGAAATGGTGGGGTTTTCTTCAGGAGGTTGTGGTATGACCAAAACTGTACACAGATTACTCCCGGTGTGTCCTTAACCAATACCGGGGCCTACAACTGCCAGTAGAACCTCTATTTCCTATAATACCAAACCCCTTTTGCTTATAGAGCTAACATGCCATTTCGCAGTTTGCACTGCCTGCTGCACCTGCAATGCCTACTTTCAAAACTGACGTGGTTACCATGACACCCAGGTTCGCGTTGCAATCCCCCTTGCCCCTAATCGGCTCACCATTTCGGTAATAGTTTACTTTCCCTGTTTTGCCACCAAAGTGAAGAACCGGACAGTTTAGCCACATTATGACTGCATGATGCCCAGGACTTGTTGCCCACTCACACAGGCCTAGCCAAGTCACCCCTTGCAGCCTCCTGAACTTGACACCATTTACATAGTAAATCGGTGCCTTTTTAGATTTTCCATGAGGTCCTGTCTCTCTGCCATTGCGAGAGCAGCATCATTCAAAACAGACATTCACAGAAATGATTATTGCTCCAATCAATATCCCAGTGTCACAGGCGACTAGAGAGAACCGGGGACCGGGGATCGCTACCACTCCCCGACATGATCGACAACATACAGATACGTTCTTCAATATCTCACTTTCTGCCGAATAGAATCTCCATCACTGACGTTTGTTGGACCAGATACAAGGAACAGGGTTATTTATATTCAGTGCCTTCCATAACCGAGGGGAAGGAAAATAATACATCTTCTTCATTGTAACTGGATATAGTGAACAATTGGATCGGGGACCGCCTTTTCAAACTGACTGACGCAGGTTACACGGATTTTTTCCCTTTCTGCAGGCTCATCAAATTCCTTGTTCTCTCCGCATAAAATAAGGTCAGCGTCAATCTTGGAGGAACAAAATAGAATCCTTCCCAGCCGTCATCTATTTGGCAAAGTATTCATAATTCTATGTTGAACTCGACAGCTCGACACTTGATGAAGAATAGAAATATATTTTTTAAATTGCATTCATTTCAGGTAGGAACCCGCGGTGAATTGTGGGATCCTGTCCCGGCAGGTACAGTAGCGGGACATTGGGCGAGTGGGATGTGCATATATCCGGTGGCTCCATTGTAGTTTCAGTGGTGTCCCAACCGGCAGCCGCTCCCATCGTCGTCCGAAGCCATCGCTAGGGCGGTTTGATGAGGGATGGATTTGCCTGCACACGGAGTCTGACGTCACGGAGAAGTTAAGCTCGGGTTGTCGCAGTCTTTCACCTTCGTCTCCAGCAGAGGTTGAACCTTTTCCACACTCCGTTTTGAAATCAAGTTCAGTTGCTGAGCCCTACATGTGGAAATAGAGAGGGTTCAGACTGAGCCGCCTGGGCCTGAAAAGAAGAACATGTCGGTGAAAGTTTCCAGATTGAAAGGAAATCAAATTAAAAACGGACAAGCTTCCTCCCTTATCCCTCTTCTCGTCCCACTTGTACTCCACCTGGATACACACAAGTGATCACAATCCCACCCTTTCCCCTTCCCCGTCACCTTCAACTATTCCTCTTACTACAGCTACCATCTCACGTCGCTTCTCTTGGGCTAGGCGCAGAATTTAAGACCATTCGGCCCATCTACCCACGGATTCCCCATCTCTCAGTCTGTTCATCACTGGCCTTCTCTAAATCATCACCCCTCCCCCACCCCCCAACATCCCTCAACCTATCACATTGGCGACAGTCCTGCCCCCAATCTCATCCAGTCACCGCCGCGCCACTCACCCAATCAGAAGGTGAAGGAAGGGCCCAGAACCGAACGCCACTGTCCCCAGAGATGCTGCTGACCCACTGAGTTACTCCAGCGCGGTTGCTTAGAGGGAGGGCAGGAGCGGGGGGAGAAGTAGTAACATTGTGTGATGTATACGGACATGACCTGGAGCTGGCAGGTCCCATTCTCTTCTCTGAGTCTGTCTTTGTCTCGCCTGTGCGATGATCCCAGTGGTCCCAGCATGCACGGGGGCGGGGGGAGGTCTGGGCACCGCGGGCTCTCCTGGTTTTCGTTGTGTTGTGTCTCCGAGAGGAAAGCCGAGAGGTGACTGGTGGTTCTTGCTGTATGCAGAGGGTGGATGTATAAAGGCAGCAAAGTATCTCCCTCTGAATCAATTACGTCATTGTGGACAACTGGTCCGTGCCAACACAATGTCCACTAGCTAGTCCCAATGTTCACAATTGGCCCATACCTTATAAACCTTTTCCAACCATGCCACGTCAACTGTACTTTCGATGTTGGTATAATACCTGCTTCAAATGTGCCCTATGGTAGCTGGTTGCACAGACTCGCCACCGTGGCTGAGTAAAAAAGGCCCCTCATGTTCCAATGGAATCTTCCTCCTCACTTAACCTAAGCCTCTACACGGGTAAGAGGATGTGGATTCACGCTCAATTACTTCAGATGCACGCAATCTTCAGACACCCAACATACCCGCCATGCGTCAAGGAATAAAGTGTAGTATGCCAACATCTCCCTAGAGATAAGTCTTCACATCCTGGAACACTCCAGTAAATGTCTCTGCGCTTCTTTCCCACCACCCTCTTGAAATTAATCCAGTTTTAGTATGGTTCACTTAAACGTGAACGAGGTACGTTGAAAGCTTTTGTGGTGGCTATCCAGTCAGCTGGGAAGACAATCATTATTGTAATGAACCATGTACAAAGTACAGATTACACGATAACGGGAATAACGACTAGTGCAAGGTAAGGACAGAAGTCTGATCAAAGAGAGTCAGAGGGCCCCGGGAGAGGTAGTAGTAGTCAGGACTGCTCTTAGTGTGTTGGGATGTCAAACCATGTGGACCAGTAAACTTGTTTGAATCTCCCAGTGATTCTCAGGAACAAGTGCATCCGCAGAATACAGAATAGACTGTTAAAATAACTAAAAACATTCTCTCACCTTCGCTCACCCCTCCTCCACCGGTTGTTTCCATCAGCTCGTAGTGCACATGTTTCCCTTTAAGATCAACAATGGGCACGCCTGCCGAGCGAATTTTTACAGCCATGGTATGTCCTGGAGAAACTCAGTGGGTGCAAGCAGCTATCTATGGAGCGAGGAAATAGGCACGTTCGGGCCCGAAACCCTTCTTCATGGGTTGGGGGGGGGGGGGGGAGAAGAACGACACAGAGTGGAAGCATTGTCCCTCCATGTGGAAGCGGAACCTTCTCTTCATTTTACCCCTAACGCCTCTACCACAGGTAAGAGATTGTGGAGAAGAACAACGACGGGGTGAAGCAGGGCCAGGACTGGGGGGACCCCGTACAATGGGGGGAGCAACACTCTATTTCGCTGGGCAGTTTACCCCACGGTATGACATGTTTCTAATCAGGTAGTCTCCCTAGCGTTCTAAGGACACTAGGAGGCAGTATATAGACAATTGTTGTAGAAAACCCACGCAGTCCAGTGAGAAGCGAGTACAGAAGCACCCGGTAGTCCAGATCGAACCAGGGCCGGATTTAGATGATGAGGATCGTAGCCGACGGCCCGTACATGTATAGAGGAGGGGGAGATGAGAGGGCGGATAGAGAGATCAGAGGTGAACGGTGTAGGGTCCTGCCTGGCCAGAGGCCCCCCGCCCCCGACCTCGAGGTCCTAAGCTTAACAGTGTTAGTCTAGGTGAATTCGATCACGAACCCAGGTCTCTGGAGCTGCATTGCAGCGGTGTAAGGCAGTAATCTATTTTAAGACGGTTGAGAACTGGGAAGGGGAAAAGATGGAGAGAGAGGCAAAGCAGGATACTATGAGTAGAAACATTAGAAAAGGGTGCAGGAGTAGGCCATTCGGTCCTGCGGAGGCCTGCACAGCCATTCAAGAGCATGGTGACACCCACACTTGTATCCCGTCTGCCTTCTCTCCCATAACCTGATCCTTAGCACAAGGGCCACATCTAACTCCCTCTTCATATAGCCAATTGAACGGGCCTCAACTACTTTGTGGGCAGAGAATTCCAGGAGATGTCAACACTCTCAGTGTGAAAAAGGTTTTTCATCTTGTCCTAAGGATTCCCCTCTTATCACTTGAAGCGTGACTCCTTTGTGTCCCCGCCGTTTTGGGGGGGGGGGAAGGTTCCCAAATCGTTAACAATTCCGATGCATCTAGCCTGTCCAAGCGCTTAGAGATATTTGTGGTTTTTCTATTAGATCCAGTTCATCTCTCAGATTTAGCGAGTACCAAGCCAAGTCAGACGTCTTTCTTCCTATGAAATCGCTGACATCACAAGGACTCAGATCTGGTGCACTTTCTGCCGTCCTAGTTGGCAAAATGTCCTCCTCAGCTTTGGAGACCAAAACTGCACGCAATACTCCAGGTGTGGTCTCACCAAGACCCTGTACAACTACAGTAGAACCTCCCTGCTCCTAGTACTCGAAATCCTTTTGCAACGAATGCTAAACATACCATTCGCTTTCTTCACTGCCCCTGCTGCACCTCATTAGCCTACTTTTCCAATGACTGGTGTACCATGACCACCCAAGGGTCTGGTTGCGATCTCGCCCTGTTCCTAATACACGTCCCATTTGATAATGAAGTCTGCCTTTCCTTGTTTGCCACACAGTGGCTAACCTCACATGATATCCACATTATGCTGCATCTGCCATGCCCAAGCGAATATTAGCGTTCTGTTCCTCCACTTTGCACTGTGTCCAAGTCGGGGACATTGGAGAATGCGCCGGCCAGAAAGGCTCACTCGTGGAGAATGTGAGGGGAGTTACAAGGTGGTTTCGCAAAACCGGTGAGATCAGGTAGGTTTTAATGTGGACTGAGGCAGAGGTAGTTCATCACAAAATGATAGGCCCAGCACTGGACGATTTGGTCTCACCGATGCTACAGGATCCACGACCTGGAACAGCAGATCAGTAGAATGGAGGAATTGAGGAGGTTGGATGTGAACCTCTGCATTACTCTGATATACCTGTCATGGTCCTTGGACGGAAGTTTGAGGGTGTAGGTAGGGGTAGGGGACAGGTGACGGTTGCATCTCCTGCGGTTGCAGGGTCAAGTACCTGGGGAGGGGCTTTTTTGGTGGGAAAAAAAAAAAAAAAAAAAAAAAAAAAAAAAACAGGGATGATTTGATCAGGGTGTAGCGAAGGGAGACGGTTCTCTGCTGAACGTTCTAAGATGGGATGGAGATGGGAAATGTGGCTCGGAGTGGGGGATCCCGTTAGTGGTGTTGAAAATGTCAGAGGATTATGTTTCTGTATGCAATGGTTGATTGGGTGAAAGTTGAGGACAAGATGAACTCTGTCGCTGGCTGCAACTGGGGGTGGGGGAGAGGTGGAGCAAGGGCACAGCGGTAGGGTACCAAAGGAGAGTAGATGAGGGCTTCACTAGCATGGGAGAGGGGAGCCCCATTACTGAAGAATGAGGACATCTATGATGACCCTAAGTTATGGAGACCTATCTGGGTGCAGATGTGGGCAGAAGAGCAGAGGATGGGAGTAGGGATAGAGCAGGGGGGGGGGAACCTGGCAGCTTACCGGCCAAATGACGGCCTTCTAGGAAATTAAGTGAGGCCCTTTGAAGAATCCAAAATGTTGTTAGAACAAATCCTTTTATTCTTGATTAATATTTGATCGTCTTTTATTCTTTATTTAATCTTAAAAGGAATGTGTTTAAATACCCAAGAATAAAAGAAGATCACCAAAATAACCTCCCAGACTAGTGAGTGTCGTCAGACGAACCAACGGTCCCTTCCAGACAGGAAAACATGAAGGGTTATTGCACAGATAAAAAAGGGTATTATCAGATCCTGCTGAAGCTCATTCATATTTGGATTAGTCAGCAAAATCGGTGTGAATATACTATTTCAAACGTGCCCTTATGTATTGTTAACTCATCATGCATAAGGCACACCCAGGCAAATGGTCGGTTCATAATATGCTAAAGTTGGCAATGAGGCATCAGTGTGGATTTGCCGTATCATTGTAATGCGTTGGATTACACAGGGAAGGTTTAGCAAAATAGTTATCTGTAGGCGAACAGATCGTTAACGTTGTTGTACAGAATCACAATGTGAATTATTGAATGAAGGTTTCTATCGGAATACTGAATTCGTGTGATATCATGTCAGAAGCACAATGCGACTGTTTCTTTGCACGGTATAAAAACTCAGTTATAGATATGATATGTGGCAAAAAATCCAAGCATTTCAATAAACCGATTTTTTTCAAACTTCTTCAAGATGAAAATTTCGGATGAACGTGTTACGCGGATCTAGCGAGGTAATTGATGGCAGGAGGATTCATGCGCACATTGAAGAATATCAGCTGGTATAGACGATAATTAAAGAATACAATGGAAAGATTCAGACTTTGAGAATATGAAATCACACTCAAATTAGCATTCAACATCACCTAGTTGGATGTCTCAGGCTCCTAAACAACTACAGATGAATTGATTGAGGCTCTCTGAAGAGACATGTTCAAGCCTTATTGACGGTAAGAAAAGATTAGGAGCAAAATGCAGTAGAATAACCCAACGCGTCGGCAACATGCAGAAATCCTTCTTGTTTTCAAACCATTTATTGCTGCGAATCGACATTTCCTTACCTGACCCAAACAACTGTTCGTTAAGGTCACAAAAGACGGCTATCCATCGGAAGATCAGCTGAAATTGGAAGTTTGTTGCGGGGGCCTTATTCGATTACAGCATAGACTTAATGGGGCATTTCAACATTGAAAAGGGATCCCACCGCTGGGGATAGAGCTTTCCGGAGCAGGGTGGAGGAGAAGTGGTCGAGTCCAGATAGTGGTGGGGCGGTAATATATGTCAGTCAGATAACCATCAACAATTACAGCACGGAAACGAGCCATCTCGACCGCTAGTCCGTGCCGAACGTGTATTTCTCCTAGATCATTCTACCTGCGCTCAGACCATAAACTCATTCCTTTCCCGTCCATATAAACTATCTGAACTCTCTGCCACAGAGGGTAGTGAGCCGGCTGGGCCTCTATTAGAGGGAGTTAGACTTGTGGCCTGCGGGCTAAGGGCCGATCAGGGGGGTATGGAGAGCCAAGAGGCAGCGTTTCCACGGGGGCAGATACTGAGTTGCGTTATGATCAGCCCTGATCATAATTGAATGGACCTGCGTCGCCCACAGCGATACTAAGAGGCCGAATGGTCCTACGCCTGCCCACCTAATTTCTATGATTTCTAATGTTTCTATCCATATTTTTTAAATGATAAAAGCGGAACCTGCCCCACCACTTACGTGCGAAGTTCATTAGCACACAGCTACCACCTGCGGATGTAAAGAACTTGACAACCCTCATGTCCATAACTTTGTCCTAAGTTATCAAGTCAGGTCCCTTGTTTGAATCTTCCCTACTTCAGTGGGAAAAGGCTAATCCGTCAACATGCTGTTATCCCTCTCACATTGAACGAATAAGTCAAGTCCCCCTTTAACTTATGCGTTCCAAAGAAATAACGCCAACTTGTCAAACTTTCTCTGTAAACTTAGTGCTGAAACCCAGGCAACACAAATCCAGGCTCCATTGACCATGTAAGTTCATATTGATTTGCACTGCCAAGATATATGCACCTCACACTTAGTCCAGCATAAAAATCCACTGTCCATCATTCAGCCCCTCTTATCCAACTGCATAAATCTATCTGTAGGATCCTCTACCACAACCCACTATCTTAGTATCATTGCATCCGTACAATCCAATTTACCGCACCTCATCCAGACATTGAGTACATGACAACACAGTGGACTCCAATATCAGTTCCTGTGGCACCCCAAGTCACTGGCCTCCAACCTGAGCAAATACCCCACCACACATTACGATAAGACGGCTTCCACATTCAGGCAACTGTTGAATCCTTTGGTACTCCACCATAATACCAAACAAATTGAACCTTCTTAACCAATCTTCCTGAGGGAACCCTGTCATAAGTACTACCTGGAGATCCCCTGTGCGCCAAACATTAGCAACTTCTTTACCACAACTCATATTTGTACACCGGGGAGATCACAGGCTACATACCATGTGTGCCTAGTTCTATACCAGACCCTTTTATCGAGAGCTTTAAATTCCTCTTTTACCCTTATCTTTCATCTATTATATCCCCAGGCCCATGGCGATATTATATGTCCAGACTACCGCTTCTCTACTATTGCTTATGTTTCGCTTTCTACACCTTGTCAACACATCCCAATTCCGGGCAGACAACGAATGGCAGTACGCCAATCTCCCGGAGCATTTCCATGAGGTTCCCTGACATTTGCACAATTCGGTAGCTAGCCCTTCTATTTCTCACTAACAGCCCTCAGTGTCCAAGGGAACGGGATGCTGTCGGGGCACCT
>NW_026575355.1:50000-52519 GCF_028641065.1 Leucoraja erinaceus | reverse complement strand
AACACACCCCACCCCTCACTCCCCTCCATAACACACCCCACACCCACTCACTCCCCTCCATAACACAACTCTCCACCCCATCACTCCCCACCCACAACACATCCCACCCCCTCACTAATCCCTCCATATACACATCCCACCCCCTCACTCCCCTCCACAACACACCCACCCCTCACTCCCACTCCATAACACACCCCCCCCCCCCACACCCCCCTCCATAAACACCCCCCCCCTCACTCACGCCACCACCACAACACACCCCACCCCACCCTCCCACCTCCTCCAAAACAAAACCCACACCCTCTCACCCTCCACAACACACCCCACCCCTCACTCCCCTCCACAACACACCACACCCCTCACTCCCCTCCATAACACACCACACCCCCTCACCTCACTCCATAACAACACCCCACATCCCAACCCCACCTCCACAACCACCCCCACCACCTCACCTCCCCCCACACACTCCCCACCCCTCACTCCCCTCCATCCATACACACCACCCCACCCCCACTCCCCTCCACAACACACACCCCACCCCTCACTTCCCCTCCACAACACACCCCACCCCTCACTCCCCCCTCCACAACACACCCCGCCCCTCACTCCCCACTCCACAACACACCCCACCCTCACTCCCCACTCCAGAACATACCCCACCCCTCACTCCCCACTCCATAACACACCCCACCCCCCTCACTCCCCTCCACAACACACCCACCACCCCTCACCCCTCCACAACACACCCCACCCTCACTCCCTCCATAACACAACCCCTACACCCCTCACTCCACCCCACAACACACACCACCACCCCTCACTCCCCTCCACAACACAACCCCACCCCTCACTCCCCTCCACAACTTGACACACCACACCCCTCCTCCCTCTCCATAACACACACCCCACCCCCACTCCCTCACTCCCCGAACACAACCACCCCCCCTCACTCCCCTCCACTCCACACCCACCCCCCACTCCCCACTCCACCACACCACACCCCACTCCTCTCCCCCACCACACCACCCCCACCCTCACTCCCCCCTCCATAACACACACCCCCCCCCTCCCCTCCACTCCATAACACACCCCCCCTCACTCACTGCCCCCCACAACACACCCCACCCCACTCTGGTCCAACACCCTCCATAACACACCCCCCCCTCAACTCCCACACACCAAACACCCCACCCCCTCACTCCCCTCACATAACACACTCACCACCCCTCACTCCCCACTCCACTCCACACCCCACCCCTTCACTCCCCTCCATAACACACACACACCCCTCACCCCTCCATACTCCACACCCCACCCCCCACACTCCCCTCCCACACAACACCACCCACCCTCACCCTCCCCTCCACCTAACACACACCCCACCCAACCCTCACTCCCACTCCATAACACACCCCCACCCCTTCTCACTCCCCTCCACAACACACACCCACCCCTCACTCCCTCCCCCTCCACAACACACATCCCCACCCCTCACTCATAACTACTCCATAACACACCCCACCCTCTCACCCCCCCTCCAACACACAACCACACCCTCACTCACCACCCACACACAACCCACCCCTCACGTCCCCTCCATAACACACCCCCCCCTCACTCTCCCCACTCATTAACACACCCCACCCCCACTACCCACCCATAACACTCACCCACCCCTCCTCCCTCCACCACACACCTCACCCCTCACTCCCCATCCATAACACACCCACCCCTCCTCACAACCCACACATAACAACACACCCACCCCTCACTCCCATCCACACACACACACCACACCCTCACTCCCCCTCCACCCCACCAACCCCCACCTCACTCTCCCTCCATAACACACTCCCCACCCCTCACCCCCACTCCATACACACCCCACCCCTCACTCCCCACCATACACCTCCCCCCCACTCCATACCACACCCCCCCATCCCACCCTCTCCCCCCTCCACCACACTAACCAATCCACACACCAACATCCTCACTCCCTCCATAACAAACCCCCACCCCTCCCCCCACTCCATACACCACCCCACACCCCTCTCCCCTCCATAACACCCCCCACCCCTCACTCCCCACTCCATAACAACCCCACCTTCACACTCCCCACCATAACCACACCCCACCCGCCCTCTCCCCCTCCATAACACACCCCACCCCCTCACTCCCCTCCCTACAATCACCCCTCCCCTCACTCTCCCACTCACACACCCCCACCCACACTCCCCTCCATCATCACCACACACACCCCCTCACTGCCCCTCCATAACACACCCCACCCTCCCTCACCCCCATAACCACACACCACCCCCTCACACCCTCTCCATACCACATCCCACCCCTCCTCCCCTCCCCAACACCCCACCCACACCCCTCACCCTCCTCCCCACAACACCACCCCTCACTCATCCTCACTCTCCATCTCCATAACACAAACACCACCCCTCCCACCACCCCATCACACACCCCACACCTCCCTGCACCACTCCCCTCCACAACACCCCACC
>NW_026575355.1:0-42500 GCF_028641065.1 Leucoraja erinaceus | reverse complement strand
CATAACACAACACCCCCCTCACTCCACTCCACAAACACACCCCACCCCACCTCCCCACCACAACAACACACCCCCCCTCACTCCCCTCCACAACACACACCACACCCTCACTCCCCCCATAACACACCCCACCCCTCACTCCCCACTCCACAACACAACCCACCCCTCACTCCCCTCCACAACCCACTCCACCCCTCTCTCCCCACTCCACAACACACCCCTCCCCTCACTCCCCTCCACAACACACCCCACCCCTCACTCCCCTCTCTACAAACACCCCTCACCCCCTCCGCACCCCTCACTCCCCACTCCACAACACACCCCACCCCTCACACCCCACTCCATAACACACCACCACCAATCACCCCCACCATCTCTCCCCTCCACAACACCCCCACCCCTCACTCTCCCCTCCACAACACACCCACCCTCACACCCCACTCCACAACACACCCCACCCCTCACTCCCCATAACACACCCCCCCCCTCACTCCCCACTCCACAACACATCCCACCCTCAGCCCCTCCACAACATACTCCACCCCTCACTCCCCTCCATAACACACCCCACCCCTCACTCCCCACTCCACTCCACTCCCACACTCCCCTCCCCTCCCTCCCCTCCATAACACACCCCGTCCTCACTCCCCACTCCACAACACACCCCACCCCTCACTCCCCTCCACAACACACTCCACCCCTCACTCCCCACTCCACAACACACCCCACAACACATCCCACCCTCACTCCCCACTCCACAACACACTCCATCCCTCACTCACTCCCCCCTCCACAACACACCCCCCCCCTCACTCCCCCCCCCCCCACCCCCCTCACCCCTCACCCCTCTCCACAACACACCCCCCCCCTCACTCCCCTCCACAACACACCCCACCCCTCACTCCCCACTCCACAACACACCCCACCCCTCACTTCCCTCCACAACACACACCCCACCCCACCCCACTCCCCCCACAACACAACCCACCCCTCACCCCCCTCCACACACACACACCCCACCCTCACTCCCCTCCACAACACACCCCACCCCCTCACTCCCACTCCACAACACACACCCCCCCCCTCACTCCCCCCTCCACACACACCCCCCACCCTCACCCCCCACCATACACCCCCCCCCTCACACTCCCCACTCCATAACACACCCCACCACTCACTCCGCTCTCCACAACACATCCCACCCCTCATTCCCTCCACAACACACCCCACATCTCACTCCCCACTCCATAACACACCCCACCACTCACTTCCCACTCCACAACACACCCCACCCTCATTCCCCCCTCCACAACACACCCCACCCCTCACTCCCCACTCCACAACACATCCCACCCCACCCCTCACTCCCCTCCATAACACACCCCACCCCTCACTGCCAACTCCATAACACATCCCACACCTCGCTCCCCCTCCATAACACACCCCACCCCTCAATTCCCCTCCATAACACACCCCACCCCTCACTCCCCTCCACAACACATCCCCCACCCCTCACTCCCCTCCACAACACACCCCCCCCCTCACTCCCCTCCATAACACACCCCACTCCCCCCACCACTCCCCACTCCACAACACACCCCCCCCTCACTCCACACTCCACAACACACCCCACCCCTCACTCCCCTCCACAACACCCCCACCCCCCCCTCCATCACACCCTCCACTCCCCTCCATAACACACACCCACCCCTCACTCCCCTCCACAACACACACCCCCCCTCACTCCCCTCCACAACACACCCCACCCCTCACTCCCCACTCCATAACACACCCCCCCCCCTCCCCCTCCCTCACAACACACCCCACCCTCACACCCCCCACTCCACACTCCACACACCCCACCCTCACTCCCCTCCATAACACACCCCACCCCTCACTCCCCATAACACCATAAACACACCCCCCCCCTCACTCCCCACTCCATAACACACCCCACCCCTCACTCCCCCCCTCCATAACACACCCCACCCCTCACTCCCCACTCCATAACACACCCCACCCCTCACTCCCCACTCCACAACACACCCCACCCCTCACTCCCCACTCCATAACACACCCCACCCCTCACACCCCCCTCCATAACACACCCCACCCCTCACACTCCCCCACTCCATAACCCCTCACACCCCACCCCCCCCATACCCCCACCACTCCCTCCCCTCCACACCCCCCCACCCCTCTCTCTCCTCCACAGCCCCCACCTACCCCCCTCACTCCCCTCACCCACCTCCATAACTGGAAGGTCATGTTTGATTAACCTTCTTGAATTTTTTGACGAGGTTACTCGGGAAATTGATGAGGGTAAAGCAGTGGATGTTGTGTATATGGACTTCAGTAAGGCCTTTGACAAGGTTCCTCATGGAAGGTTGGTTAAGAAGGTTCAATGGTTGGGTATTAATGGTGGAGTATCAAGATGGATTCAACAGTGGCTGAATGGGAGATGCCAGAGAGTAATGGTGGATGGTTGTTTGTCAGGTTGGAGGCCAGTGACTAGTGGGGTGCCACAGGGATCTGTGTTGGGTCCACTGTTGTTTGTCATGTACATCAATGATCTGGATGAGGGTGTGGTAAATTGGATTAGTAAGTATGCAGATGATACTAAGATAGGTGGGGTTGTGGATAATGAAGTAGATTTTCAAAGTCTACAGAGAGATGTATGCCAGTTGGAAGAGTGGGCTGAAAGATGGCAGATGGAGTTTAATGCTGATAAGCGTGAGGTGCTACATCTTGGCAGGACAAATCAAAATAGGACGTACATGGTAAATGGTAGGGAATTGAAGAATGTAGGTGAACAGAGGGATCTGGCAATAACTGTGCACAGTTCCCTGAAAGTGGAATCTCGTGTAGATAGATTTTGGTGTGCTGGCCTATATATATCAGAGCATTGAGTATAGAAGTTGGGATGTAATGTTAAAATTGTACAAGGCATTGGTGAGGCCAATTCTGGAGTATGGTTTACAATTTTGGTCGCCTAATTATAGGAAGGATGTCAACAAAATAGAGAGAGTACAGAGGAGATTTACTAGAATGTTGCCTGGGTTTCAACAACTACGTTACAGAGAAAGGTTGAACAAGTTAGGGCTTTATTCTTTGGAGCGCAGAAGGTTAAGGGGGGACTTGATAGAGGTATTTAAAATGATGAGAGGGATAGACAGAGTTGACGTGGAAAAGCTTTTCCCACTGAGAGAAGGGAAGATTCAAACAAGAGGATATGACGAGAATTAACGAACAGAAGTTTAGGGGTAACATGAGGGGGAACTTCTTTACTCAGAGAGTGGTGGCTGTGTGGAATGAGCTTCCAGTGAAGGTGGTGGAGGCAGGTTCGATTTTATCATTTAAAAATAAATTGGATAGTTATATGGATGGGAAAAGTATGGAGGGTTAAGGTCTGAGCGCAGGTAGGGGACTAGGGGAGATTATGTGTTCGGCACGGACTAGAAGGGTCGAGATGGCCTGTTTCCGTGCTGTAATTGTTATATGGTTATATGGTTATAGAAACATAGAAACATAGAAACATAGAAATTAGGTGCAGGAATAGGCCATTCGGCCCTTCGAGCTTGCACCGCCATTCAATATGATCATGGCTGATCATCCAACTCAGTATCCCGTACCTGCCTTCTCTCCATACCCCCTGATCCCCTTAGCCACAAGGGCCACATCTAACCCCCTCTTAAATATAGCCAATGAACTGGCCTCAACTACCCTCTGTGGCAGAGAGTTCGAGAGATTCACCACTCTCTGTGTGAAAAAAGTTATTCTCATCTCGGTTTTAAAAGATTTCCCCCTTATCCTTAAGCTGTGACCCCTTGTCCTCGACTTCCCTAACATCGGGAACAATCTTCCTGCATCTAGCCTGTCCAACCCCTTAAGAATTTTGTAAGTTTCTATAAGATCCCCTCTCAATCGCCTAAATTCTAGAGAGTATAAACCAAGTCTATCCAGTCTTTTTTCATAAGACAGTCCTGACATCCCAGGAATCAGTCTGGTGAACCGTCTCTGCACTATGGCAATAATGTCCTTCCTCAGATTTGGAGACCAAAACTGTACGCAATACTCCAGGTGTGGTCTCACCAAGACTCTGTACAACTGCAGTAGAACCTCCCTGCTCCTATACTCAAATCCTTTTGCAATGAAAGCTAACATACCATTCGCTTTCTTTACTGCCTGCTGCACCTGCATGCCTACCTTCAATGACTGGTGTACCATGACACCCAGGTCTCGCTGCATCTCCCCTTTTCCTAGTCGGCCACCATTTAGATAATAGTCTGCTTTCCCGTTTTTGCCACCAAAATGGATAACCTCACATTTATCCACATTATACTGCATCTGCCAAACATTTGCCCACTCACCCAGCCTATCCAAGTCACCGTGCAGTCTCCTAGCATCCTCCTCACAGCTAACACTGCCCCCCAACTTAGTGTCATCCGCAAACTTGGAGATATTGCCTTCAATTCCCTCATTCAGATCATTAATATATAATGTAAATAGCTGGGGTCCCAGCACTGAGCCTTGCGGTACCCCACTAGTCACTAGCCTTCTGGAAGTCCAGATACACCACATCCACTGGTTCTCCCCTATCCACGCTACTAGTTACATCCTCGAAAAATTCTATAAGATTCGTCAGACATGATTTACCTTTCGTAAATCCATACTGACTTTGTCCAATGACGTCACCACTTTCCAAATGTGCTGCTATCCCATCTTTAATAACTGACTCTAGCAGTTTCACCACTACCGATGTTAGACTAACTGGTCTGTAATTCCCCATGTTCTCTCTCCCTCCCTTCTTAAAAAGTGGGGTTACGTTTGCTACCCGCCAATCTTCAGGAACTACTCCAGAATCTAAAGAGTTTTGAAAGATTATTACTAATGCATCCACTATTTCTGGAGCTACTTCCTTAAGTACTCTGGGATGCAGCCTGTTACATATGCTACATATTCATTGTAGCAGTCCCAACCTCCTGCACTACTTTGTATCAGGCACACTCACCACACACACACACACACTGTGATTAGGTATGTAAGCACTTTAGTATTACTACGCCACACAGACAAAGGAGCTGAATAAAGGAGTACAATAAGGCAACTGAAACAACCTGAACTGTGTCGTTTATTATCAGGATATCAAAATCGAAGACGCAACATGGTGGCAGCGGTGACTTTCGAGTAAAAAACCGCGCTATTGTGAATCGCTATTGGGAATTAGGAACAGCGGCTGCACATAAATTGATTTTTTTTTTGCACCCGCCTAACAACACAAGATGGCGGCCTCCACAGCGGATGTTGCCGCAGCAATGAGCCTCCACCCTACGATGAACTGGGACGCCGATGACGTGGTGGAGGCGTTCAAGAAATTCAAACAAAAGAGCCAGCTGGCATTCAAAAGCTTTCTGAAAGGAACTACAGATGAAGAGAAGGTCAGTTATATTTTACTATGGCTCGGGGAGAAGGGTCTAGACATTTTTAACAGTTGGAGCTTAACAGAGCCCGACTGCAATAATCCGGGAATAGTCCTTGAAAGGTTTGCGAACCATATGGAGCCCAAATCAAACCACAGAATCCATCGGTATGAGTTCCAAGGGCTAAGACAAGACCCACAAGAAACAACCGACACTTTCCTGTCGAGACTAAGGAACGTGGCCAAGAAATGCAGATTTGGTGATGAAGATGACAGAATTGTCGACCAGCTAATATGGGGGTGCGCCCACCAAGAGGTCCAAAGGTCCCTAATAGGGAAAGACACCCATAACCTAAAAGCCGCCGTAGATGCTGCCAGAGCTTTCGAAGCCACAAGGAAACAAATGTCCTCCCTCTCCCTTCAAGTTGGCTCATCTCAGAGCAGCACCAGAGTGAATATAGCCGCTCTCTCAAACCGTGACCCTGGCTCCACCTTAAAGGCTCCAAAGCAGACATTTTCTAGGCATGCAAACAAACAAGCAAGCCAAAGAAGCTGCTGGAACTGCGGTACAGAGCATGCATTTGATGATCGCAGGGAGTGCCCAGCATACGGGACTACCTGCAACTCCTGTGGGAGGCCTAACCACTGGAAGAAAATGTGTAGGTCAACAAAATCATACAGCACCAAGCCAAAGCAGCAATGGTCAAAGAACGATAGAAATACGAGAAGGAAACAAATACACGCACACGTCCAACAGGAAGAGGAGATAACCTCAGATACCTCTGAGGAAGAATTCCTTTCCGTTGGGACCATTGACGTCCACGAAATGGGAAACAACAAACCACATAGCAACAGAGATGAAGCATATACTATAATACAACTACAGAAAAAAGTGGGAAAGAAAAGAACAACGATTAATCTAAGGCTCAAAATTGATACTGGAGCCCAGAGCAATATCTTACCAGTCAATCTTTACGGAAAGATATTCCCTGAACACATGACAAAAGATGGCAGCGTCAGGAAAGGAATCCTTGGAAGTAGCGATGTAGTCCTAGCTGCATACGGAGGTTCCATAATCCCACAGCTAGGCAAAACAATCATAGCAGGAACATACAAAGGGAAATAAGTGACATGCCCCTTCTACATCACTAAATCGAAAGGACCTGCTATTCTCGGCCTGAACACGTGCCAAAGACTGAAGATTGTGTCAATCAACCATGAAATCAAGACAAACTACTGCAGAATTGACAGAAACATACCCATCAAAAACCGGCCGCCCATCAGGAACAAAGAAGAATTGATTGACATGTACCCAGAGTGTTTTGACGATACCGTTGGTTGTTTTGAGGAATACGAATACCATATCACAGTAGACCCCAGTGTGAAACCAGTGATCCACCCACCCCGCCGTGTTCCCCTTGAACTGAAAGAGAGGCTAAGGGAACAACTAAACGAAATGGAAAAAAAGGGCATCATCACAGCAATAATTAAACCAACTGATTGGGTAAATTCAATTGTTGTCAAAGAAACGCCAAACGGAAAACTAAGGATATGCCTTGATCCCAGGGATCTGAACAATGCATTGAAGCGCGACCATTATCCAACTCCAACCCTTGAAGAGATCACACCAGCAATGGCCGGTTCCAAGGTGTTCAGCAAGCTGGATGCTAGCAATGGATATTGGAACATCAAAATAGACCAAGAGTCATCAATGCTCACCACTTTCAACACGCCATTTGGCAGATTCAGATTCAACAGGCTCCCATTCGGGCTGAAGGTGAGTCAAGATGTCTTCCAGCGGAAAATAGATGAAACATACAAAGGCTGTAAAGGGGCAATCGGGATAGCAGATGATATCCAAGTATACGGCAGAGATGAAAACACGCATGATTACAACCTCCATGAGGCTATGGAAAAAACTCGAAGAGCCGGCATAAAGCTCAATGCAGACAAATGCATAATCAAAGAAAAGGAGTGCAAATTCTTTGGACTGATTTACTCTGCAGAAGGAGTGAAACCGGACCCTACAAAAGTGGATGCTATCAACCACATGGAGGAACCCAAAGACAAGAAACAGCTAAGAAGTTTCCTAGGGCTCATACAATACATGGGAGTCTTCATACCTAACCTTGCTAATCACACAGCAAATCTCCGTGAATTGATGAAAGACGACGCTGAATTTGATTGGTGTGCTTCACATAGCCAGGATTTTGAAAAAATAAAACAACTCATCAGCAAATAAACGATCCTGCAGTACTATGACAGGCAGAAACCTGTAACACTCCAAGTTGATGCCTCCATGAGAGGAGTTGGAGCAGTACTGATACAAAATGGCCGACCTATTGCGTATGCATCCAAAGCACTCACTCCTACAGAATCAAGGTAAGCAAACATAGAGAGAGAACTCTTAGCAGTAGTCTATGGCTGCGAGAAATTTTACACTTACCTATATGGAAGGTATTTCGACATTGAAACAGACCACCGCCCTCTAGAACAAATCGAAAAAAAAAACCTCACCAAAGCACCAGCCAGACTACAGAGACTATTACTGAGGCTACAGCACTACGACTACAACATCAGATACAAGCCAGGAAAAGACCTGCTGCTAGCTGACGCCCTATCCAGACTATCAACACATGACAAACAAGAGATGGAAGGGCTGAGCATAAAGATCCACCACATTGTGAGTGTGACAAGCGTGAAGCTGGAACAGATCAAAGAGGAAACAGCCAGAGATGAAGAACTCCAGCTCCTCACCCAAATGGTAATACAGGGGTGGCCAGAAAAGAGACAACAAGTTCAGCCTCTCCTCCGCGAATACTGGACCATCCGTGATGATATTTCGGTAGAGAATGGAGTCCTGATGGCCGGATCACGAATCATCATACCCAAGTCCATGCAAAAAGAAATCCTCGAAAAGATCCACCAGGGACACTTAGGAATGGAAAAGTGCAGACTCCGTGCTAAATCCGCTGTGTACTGGATAGGCATGTACAAGGACATAGAAAAGCTGGTATCTACATGCCACATATGCCAGAAATACAGGAATTCACAACAGAAGGAGGAAATGACACCCAGTGATATCCCAAGCCGGCCATGGCAAACTATCGGAGCAGACCTGTTCACAGAGAACCAGCAATGGTATTTGATTATGGCCTGCTACTACTACAAATTCCCATTTGTGAGAAACGTAAAGCATTTGAAAGCTAAAACAATTGTGTCAATTGTTAGAGGGTTGTTTGCAGAGCAAGGAATACCTGAGCAGATCGTATGTGACAATGGAACCCAATTCACATCTCGGGAATTCAGAGAGCTAGCCACCGAATACGGGTTCAAAATCACAACATCTTCACCACATTACCCAAAGGGCCATGGGTTTATTGGAAGGCAAGTACAGACAGCCAAGAAAACACTAATAAAATGCCGAGAGGCAAAGGAGGACCCAGACCTGGCACTTTTATCCTTACGGGCAACTCCACTAAAGGCTGACATGAAGTCTCCTGCAGAAATGCTAAATGGCAGGAAATACAAAACCACCCTGCCAAGCAAAATCCAACCCCCTATCGACGAAGAAGAAACAAGGGCAAAATTGGCAGCTGCCCAGGAGGAGGGGCTGAAACAATACAACAAAAATGCACAGTACTTGCCTGAACTATTTCAAGGCCAAAACGTACATGCTCAGGATCCAACAACAAAGAAATGGACCCCAGCACAAATCACCAGCAGGGCTGGAACCCCAAAATCATATATCATAGAGACAGAACCGGGCAGGCAGTTGAGACGAAACAGAATTCACATCCGCCCGACACCTGAAATGTCAACACCTGCAACTTCAAAGACAACACCAGCAACTCCTAGGACACCACCCACAGCAGCAGCAACACCTACCATCGATGACAACACATTCTCACAAACTGCTACCAGTGAGTCATATAGTCAACCAGCACCAACCAATGGCCAGGAAACAACTCAACAAGTTACCAATACATCGAGTGCAACACTGCAGGCAACAACCAGATCTACTAGATCCAGGAGCAACATCTTACCCCCAGCGCGTTATCGCTAGCACTGGAAGGGACAAGTCACGCCAAGACATGACTCTTGACTGGCTACGCACTACCTGAAAGAAAACAAGCTGCCATTATATATTTTGTTGTGTAGTATATTAGAAAGCAGAATGCCACGAATGTGGGCAGAATAATCCCACGGTATCTGCTACAGGATTGCCACCCTCGCTCTGGCAATCCTCTAGTGTCACTAATTTTTGTTCCTTTTTTTTGAGAAGGGGGGATGTTACATATGCTACATATTCATTGTAGCAGTCCCAACCTCCTGCACTACTTTGTATCAGGCACACTCACCACACACACACACACACTGTGATTAGGTATGTAAGCACTTTAGTATTACTACGCCACACAGACAAAGGAGCTGAATAAAGGAGTACAATAAGGCAACTGAAACAACCTGAACTGTGTCGTTTATTATCAGGATATCAAACTCGAAGACGCAACACAGCCTATCTGGCCCTGGGGATTTATCGGCCTTTAATCCATTAAATTTACCCAACACCACTTCCCGGTTAACCTGGATTTCACTCAATTCCTCCAACTCCTTTGACCCGCGGTCCCCAGCTATTTCCGGCAAATTATATATGTCTTCCTTAGTGAACACGGAACCAAAGTAGTTATTCAATTGGTCCGCCATATCCTTGTTCCCCATGATCAACTCACCTGTTTCTGACTGCAAGGGACCTACTGAATTTTAACTAATCTCTTTCTTTTCACATATCTATAAAAACTTTTGCAGTCAGTTGTTATGTTCCCTGCCAGTTTTCTTTCATAATCTATTTTCCCTTTCCTAATTAAGCCCTTTGTCCTCCTCTGCTTGTCTTTGAATTTCTCCCAGTCCTCCGGTATGCTGCTTTTTCTGGCTAATTTGTACGCACCATCCTTCGCTTTGATACTATCCCTGATTTCCCTTGTTATCCAGGGATGTACTACCTTCCCTGATTTATTCTTTTGCCAAACTGCTATGAACATTTTTTGTAGTTCATCCATGCAGTCTTTAAATGTCTTCCATTGCATATCCGCCGTCAACCCTTTTAGAATTAATTGCCAGTCAATCTTGGCCAATTCACGTCTCATACCCTCAAATTTACATTTTTTAAGTTCAGAACCATTGTTTCTGAATTAACAATGTCACTCTACATCCTAATGAAGAACTCAACCATATTATGGTCACTCTTGCCCAAGGGAGCACGTACAACAAGATTGCTAACTAACCCTTCCTCATTACTCAATACCCAGTCTAAAATAGCCTGCTCTCTCGTTGGTTCCTCTACATGTTGATTTAGATAACTATCCCGCATACATTCCAAGAAATCCACTTCCTCAGCACCCCTGCCAATTTGATTCACCCAATCTATATGTAGATTGAAGTCACCCATTATAACTGTTTTGCCTTTGTCGCACGCATTTCTAATTTCCTGTTTGATACCATCTCCAACTTCACTACTACTGTTAGGTGGCCTGTACACAACACCCACCAGCGTTTTCTGCCCCTTAGTGTTTATAGTTGTTTAAAGGTGTTTAGAGGGGATTAGAGCGGTATAGAGGGGTGTAGATTTGTTAAAGGTGATTTTGAGTTTGGTAGCGGCGATTAGAGGGGTTTGGGGGGGGGGGGGGGGGGGGGGGAATGGTTCAGAGAGGCTTATAAGTGTTTAGAGGGGTTTCAAGGATTTAAAGGTGTTTCGAAGGGTTTGGATGTGTTTCGAGGGTTTTAGAGGGGGGGCTAGATATTGTTAGAAGGCTTTAGGAGGCTGGCTGGGCTTAGAGGGGCTTAGATTGGCTTAGAGGGGTTTAGATAGCGTTTAGATGGATTTCCAAGGTTTTATAGGGGGTTACTATAATCTCATAACATTCCGCCCTCTAACGTTTTCACCAGAACGAAGTCAGCTTTTATTTACTTGACTGACATTTCTTTGGAGTAAGTGTTGCCGTCTCTCTAATGGGCTTCGAAGGGTACAAGGTCGAGCAAAAAGAATGACGCTGACGGTAGTTTGAGGTAGACGCACTAAGCGAGTGCTCCGGTAATCTTATTATTTTCATAACATTCCGCCCTCTAACTTTTACACCAGAACAAAGTCAGCTTTTTTTTTTTACTTGTCTGACATTTAATTCGAGTAAGTGTTGCCTAAATGGCTTCGAAGGATAGAAGGTCGAGCAAAAAGGAGGACGTTGACGTTAGCATGGAGACTATTACCACGCTGCTCGAGCAACACCGAGCGGCACTAGCCATCGAGTTTAGAACATCGTTTGGTCGGTTCGACTCAAAGCTAGACCAAATAAAGCTTACAGTGGAGGATCATGATCAACGTGTCTCGTCCCTGGAACTTTCTGCAGAGGATCTTAACCAGCGAGTCGTCGACCTTGAGAGCATTTGTTCCACTATGAGTTGTGACAATACTAAGCTAAAGGTCAAAGTGGCCGACTTGGAGGGCCGAAGTCGGCGACAAAACATACTCATCCTCGGTCTACTGGAATCCAATGAAAGCGGACGGCCTACTGAGTTTTTCTCATGTTTGCTGCGAGAGGTTGGCATCCCCTCCAAAAGTCGACAGAGCCCATCGTTCCCTAAACGCTAAACCGGCCCCCGGCCAGAGGCCGCGGCCAGTCATTCTCCGGCTGCATCGGTACCAGACGAAGGATCTCCTCATCATAGAGGCACGGCGGAGAGGAAATCTCGAATTTCGCGGCAAACCAATTCGGATTGTGGTCGCCTTGAAGCTGCCTACATTCTGGACCTCGCAGCTGCAGGTATGGTTCCGACAACCCGAGTCAGTTTCACATCGGCAACGTGACGGTCAATGAGACACATTACCACTACCTTGTGACCGCTCTCGACCAGGAAATGGCCGGCCGGGCCGTGCCATACCGGGGCAATCCGCAGGCGGAGGGGAAATAGGTAGGTCTCAAGGAGCTGCTGCTCCGGATCTTCGGGCCGAGCGGTGCGGATCCTCAACATGGGCGGCTCGACGACCCGAAGCCCTCGCCCATCATGAGCCATGTTAACCACCCTGAACTGGCCCTGCCTTAAAATGCAGGTAGATCCTGTCTATCATCAGAATCCCGCCCAATACCTTACCCACCACTAGCACCATTTAGTCTCATTGGTTTGTAATTCCCTGACTTATCCGTGCTGCCATTCTTAAATAAAGGCACAATATTAGCCACACTTTAGTTGTCTGGTACCTTTGGCTAACGTTGATAAAGTATATGTGGCAGGATGCCCATAATTTCTTCCATCCATTCCACAATCATCTTGGGACACACTTGGTCAGGGCCCAGGCATTCATCTACCAATATGTGCTTAGGATGGCCAGCAGCTTACCTTTTGCAGTGTGAATATATTGGCCTGTTGTACATTTCCCATCTGTTTGCCCTTTCCAGAATCCACGCTATCTCTGCCATTCCCATTCTTGGTTTCTAACATCTAATAATAATAATAATAATAATAATACATTTTATTTATTGGGCGCCTTTCAGACATCTCAAGGACACCTTACATAGATTAACAGGAATATAAACATATAATCAGAATAATATAAATAATAAAGACATCACAGAAACACAAATTAAAAACAGAATTCAGTCCAAAATCAAAAAAATCAAAAACACAATGTGAAGAGAGAGCAGCGGCAACTAAAGCGCGCTAGTGTCCACTCTCCCTTCACGGCAGACATCTTGGACAAAGACTAGCAGGATTACATTACAGACAAGACAAATCATCCCCTCACAATGGTTACCACTGTGGGGGAAGGCACAATGTCCAGTCCACACCCCAAGTTCACCCCAAAGTCAGGCCTATTGAGGCCACCGCAATTGCCTCTACGGAGGCCCGATGTTCCTGGCCGTTCTCACCGGGTGGTCTTGCCCCGGCGTCGGGAGAGTCCTCTTAGCGGCTGGGCCACCTGGAATGGCCGCTTTCTAGCTGGAGACCGCGGCTTCCGAAGCCGACAAGGCCGCGCCGGTTTGAAGCTCCCAGGCTCCCGATGTTGAAATCGGCTCCGCAGACCCGCAGCCCGGAGGTGTTGAACACGGCGGTCACAGCTCACCGGAGCTCCAGCGCGTCGATCCAGCGCGGCGGCCCAGGCAAGGCATCGCCCGCTCCGCTCCTGTGGGGGAGCATAATATCCTAGTTCTCGGATTCAGCGTGGGATTCTGCTTCGTGAGACTGTGGAATTGATGAGCTGTGGGTGTGTATCTCTGTGCGGTGTAAATGATCTTGTAAGTGCGAAAAAAAGCAGCAACTCGGAGCATTCTACCTCGGTTGCGGGGGGGGGGGGGGGGGGGGAGATACATCGGAGGTAATTGAAGTATTTCCCTGCCAGTCCCGCTGTGTCACACCAGCGATTTGTCTCTAAACAGCTAAGCGGGTCCATGAGAACGGATTCAAAGGTTTCTTTATTAGTCACATACACCAAATGGTGTAGTGAAATGCTTGTTGCCAATGCAGCACATAAAAAAATAATACAGACAGAAAAATAATAAAGACATTTAAACGTAAAAACATCCCCCCCATAATGGTTTCTATTATGAGGGAAGTCCAGTCCCCATCACCATGTCTACCCATAGTCGGGCCTATTTTGGCCTCCGCAGTCGCCTTTACGGAGGTCCGATGTTCCAGGCCGTTCTCGCCGGATGATGGTGCTCCGGAGCCGGGAGAAACCTCACAGCGGCTTGGGAAACCTGGAACGGCCGCCTCCCTACTCGAGTGACGCCCACAACTATGTCGACTACACTTATTCCCATCCTGCTTCCAGCAAAGGGTCTGTTCCCTACTCGCAATTCCTCCGTCTATGCCGCATCTGCGCCCAAGTTGAGCTGTTCCATACCAGGACATCCGAGATGTCCTCATTCTATAGGGAACGGGGCTTCCCCTCTCCCATCATAGGTGCGGCCCTCACTCGTGTCTCCTCGGTACGCCGTAGCTCCGCCTTTGCTCCGTTCCCTCTTGTCGCATTAGAGAAGAATCTACCTGATCTCCCGGTTGCCGGACTTTTTAATTCTCGTTCTCATTCAGACAGAGAACATTATCAGCGGAAGGCTAATAAACAGCATCGCATAATTCGTTAGGGCAGCTTACAGCCCAGTGGTATGAATATTGATTTCTCTTACGTCAGGAATACCCGGCATTCCCTCTCTTTCTATCCTTCCCCCACCCAAGTCCCACTAGTTTGTTCGTTTTCAAACGACAGACATCTAACAATGGCGCCGTTCCCTTTATCATCGTTACTTTTTTGCATGTATTTTATTCATTGTTCTTTACCTCCCCACACCATAGTTTACATCTCTCTGTTACTCTATCTCTAACCAGTCTGAAGAAGGTTCTGGATCCGAAACGTCATGCATTCCTTCTCTCCAGAAATGCTGCCTGTCCCGCGATTTGTCTCTAAACAGCTGATCGGGTCCATCAGAACTATTGGAGCTAATCGGGTCCATCAGAACTCGTTCACTAATTTATGTGCGAAATACAGTGACACGGTACAAAGGAAAGAACACTGGAACCTGAAGAAACAAAGATGGATATATTATAAAACCATTGATTGAATACTCTTTGATTAGCGAATAATTGGGGAATTATAGCACATTGTGGGTGGGGAACAGCCCGACATGCTTCAAAGTGTGAGACACGGAACCAGGTAGGGGTTGACACCTGGCGTATAAATTAATTGGCCATGAAGATGTGGTCAGTACGTGCGAATGCCTACAAGACAGGCGAGGGAATGGTCATCGCTCAAATACCTCAGTAGTGACACAAATGTAAAGTTAGCAGCTGTTTTGATTTGTACCTGTGTGCGGAGAGGAAATGGTCCGGAAGGAAATGTGGTGGAATTATAATCCTGCAAATAAACTCTTATAACTCAATTTACCGTGGAGCACAAGGTACTGCAGCAAAGGAGAATCAGGAACGATACGATGCACAAATATTTTATTGAGACTGGTGTAGTTGGGCCGAGCAGTCGTTGTTGCACTGTGTGACGTTTCAAAATGTTCACGAAATACAACTCGTTTAATAAAATTGACGCGCTATGTTGGACACACTTGATCCAAAACTGTTTGGATGTGTTAAAGACATTAGTGGTCAATCAGTACAACAACCTCTTACTTTTCTAATCACCATCGCCTGGACTATTGTTTCGAATAGGGAAACCGCCGAGTGACTGGAGGGCGGCGACATCCTCATTTTCCCGGCCAGATTAAACCAAGTAATACATGATGTTATTCAGATGCGCACAATGTCAGAGACAATATTTATTTGAAGCTAGTTGCCCATGTTGTGCAATAGGCCCAACCACGCTCTGCAGCCCAACCACGCTTACGTGATATAGAGTGACGATGCCATCTCCCAGGTTTTGCACACCGCTCTCTCTCATCTGGACAGCCAGAAGGGGGTCTACGTGAGGATGCTGTTCATAGACTTCAGTTCAGCGCCTTTATCACCTCAGGCAATGGAGGAAATTCAGAGTGTCTCCGAGGATCCTCCAGCGCTTCTACGCAGCGGCTGTGGAAATCATCTTGTCCGGAAATATTACCATCTGGTTTGGGACTTGCTCTGCCAAGGACAAAAAGGCTCTGCAGAGAGTAGTGCGTTCGGCCGAACGCAGTATGGGAACCTGCACTCGCCCCCCTGCCAAAATTATGAACTATACAACAGGAGGTGCAACTCCAGAGGCAATAAAATCATGGGCGACCCCTTCCACCCCTGCAACGGACTGTTCCAGCTGCTACGGTCAGGCAAACGCCTCCGTTACCATGCTGTGAGAACGGAGAGGTTGAGAAGGAGTTTCTTCCCAGAGGCCATTCGGACTGTAAACTCCTATCTCACCAGGGACTAAATTTACTGAACGTTTTTCCTTCCAATATTTAATATGTAAAATAATATGTATGTGTTTATGATTGTGTTTATAGTTTGTTTGGTTGTTTGTTTCTTTGTCTTTTTGCTTCATTTCATCTCTGTTAGTTTGACGCCAGTGGTGGGCAAATTAATGGAAAGGATACTTAGAGATAATATATATAAGCATCTGGATAAACATGGTCTGATTAGGAACAGTCAACATGGATTTGTGCCTGGAAGGTCATGTTTGACTAATCTTCTTGAATTTTTTGAAGAGGTTACTCGGGAAATTGATGAGGGTAAAGCAGTGGATGTTGCATACATGGACTTCAGTAAGGCCTTTGACAAGGTTCCTCACGGAAGGTTGGTTAAGAAGGTTCAATGGTTGGGGATTAATGGAGGAGTAGCAAGATGGATTCAACCGTGGCTGAATGGGAGATGCCAGAGAGTAATGGTGGATGGTTGTTTGTCAGGTTGGAGGCCGGTGACTAGTGGGGTGCCACAGGGATCTGTGTTGGGTCCACTGTTGTTTGTCATGTACATCAATGATCTGGATGATGGTGTGGTAAATGGGATTAGTACGTATGCAGATGATACTAAGATAGGTGGGGTTGCGGATAATGAAGTCGATTTTCAAAGTCTACTGAGAGATTTATGCCAGTTGGAAGAGTGGGCTGAAAGATGGCAGGGAGTTTAATGCTGATAAGTGTGAGGTGCTACATCTTGGCAGGACAAATCAAAATAGGACGTACATGGTAAATGGTAGGGAATTGAAGAATGCAGGTGAACAGAGGGATCTGATAATAACTGTGCACAGTTCCCTGAAAGTGGAATCTCATGTAGACAGGGTGGTAAAGAAAGCTTTTGGTGTGCTGGCCTTTATAAATCAGAGCCTTGAGTATAGAAGTTGGGATGCAATGTTAAAATTGTACAAGGCATTGGTGAGGCCAATTTTGGAGTATGGTGTACAATTTTGGTCGCCTAATTATAGGAAGGATGTCAACAAAATAGAGAGAGTACAGAGGAGATTTACTAGAATGTTGCCTGGGTTTCAGCAACTAAGTTACAGAGAAAGGTTGAACAAGTTAGGGCTTTATTCTTTGGAGTGCAGAAGGTTAAGGGGGGACTTGATAGAGGTCTTTAAAATGATGAGAGGGATAGACAGAGTTGACGCGGATAAGCTTTTCCCACTGAGAGTAGGGAAGATTCAAACAATAGGACATTACTTCAGAATTAAGGGACAGAACTTTATGGGTAACATGAGGGGGAACTTCGTTACTCAGAGAGTGGTAGATGTGTGGAATGAGCTTCCAGTGGATGTGGTGGAGGCAGGTTCGATTTTATCATTTAAAAATAAATTGGATAGTTATATGGACGGGAAAGGAATGGAGGGTTATGGTCTGAGTGCAGGTGGATGGGACTAGGGGAGAATAAGTGTTCGGCACGGACTAGACGGGCCGAGATGGTCTGTTTCCGTGCTGTAATTGTTATATGGTTATATGGTTATTAATGATGTACATGACAAACAAAAGTGGACCCAAAACAGATCCCTGAGGCACCCACTACTGGTTACCGGCATCCAACCTGACAACCATCCATCCACCATTACTCACTGACATCCCATTCAGCCACTGTTGAATCCATCTTGCTACTCCACCATTAAAACCCAACAATTGAACCTTCTTTACCAACCTTCCACGAGGAACCTTGTCAAAGGCCTTATTGAAGATCAAACTGCTGTGGATCAAAGAGAGCTCTCTGGAGCTTAACATCTCCAAGACCAAGGAGCTGTGTTGTGGGGGGAGGCGAACATCTTCCCCCCAACCTCTCTTTGAACCTCTGAGGCTGATTGGACAAACAGTTGAGCAGGTAGAGGCCTTTAGATATCTGGGCACAGAGATTGACACCCGTCTGTCCTTCTCCCAACACACAAGAAGGCACAGCAACGCCTGTTCCTGCTGAGGAAACTCAGGAGCTTTGATGTCAGACACGACATTTTAACAGCTGTCTATAAATCACTTATAGAATCTGTACTCACCTTTAACATCACATCCTGGTTCACCCTCACCTCTGTCAAAGACAAATCAAAGCTTTCCCGGATCATCAATCAGGCAAGCAAAATAACTGGCAAAACTCAAAATCAATTATCAGTACTCCACACCCAGGCAGTTAAAAGGAAAGCCAATCTCATTACACAGGATCCCACCCACCCCCTGCACAAGTCTTTCCAACTTCTGCCATCAGGCTGCCGATATAAAGTCCCCCTATCCAAGAAAAACATCCACAAAAACTCATTCATACCCATTGCCATAAACAGCTTAAATAAAAAATGAACAATGGACAAATTAACCCTGACGCATTGTCACTTTACACGTATCCACAACTTTTATCTTGTCTATTTTTACAGTTTTTAATCTTATATTTGCTTTTAAGATCGATTCACACTGGGTGTGCTCGCAGAAATCTGTGTTGTATACTGCTTATCAGTACATTGTCCTGTCTGTATGTTGAGCCACGTCAAAGAAGATTTTCTGTTACGACAGACAATAAAGTTTTCTGAATCTGAATCTGAAGTACATATAGACAGCGTCCACTGCTTTACCCTCATCAATTTCCCCAGTAACCTCTTCAAAAAATTCAAGAAGGTTAGTCAAACATGACCTTCCAGGCACAAATCCATGTTGACTGGTCCTAATCAGGCCCTGTTTATCCAGATGCTTATATATATTATCTCTAAGTAACCTTTCCATTAATTTGCCCACCACTGATGTCAAACTAGTCAAGTCAAGTCAAGTCAAGTTTATTTGTCACATACACATACGAGATGTGCAGTGAAATGAAAGTGGCAATGCTCGCGGAACAACAAAACAACCAAACAAATTATAAACACAATCATAACACACATATTATTTTACATAATAAATAATAGAAGGAAAAACATTCTGTACAGTTAGTCCCTGGTGAGAAAGGCGTTTACAGTCCGAATTGCCTCTGGGAAGAAACTCCTTCTCAACCTCTCCGTTCTCACTGGATGGCAACGGAGGCGTTTGCCTGACCGTAGCGGCTGGAACAGTCCGTTGCAGGGGTGGAAGAGGTCTCTCATGATTTTGTTTGCTCTGGAGTTGCACCTCCTGTTGTATAGTTCCTGCAGGGGGGTGAGTGAAGTTCCCATAGTGCGTTCGGCCGAACACACTACTCTCTGCAGAGCCTTCTTGTCCTTGGCAGAGCAATTCCCGAACCAGATGGTAATGTTCCCGGACAAGATGCTTTCCACCGCCGCTGCGTAGAAGCACTGGAGGATCCTCGGAGACACTCTAAATTTCCTCAATTGCCTGAGGTGGTAAAGGCGCTGCCTTGCCTTACTCACCAGTGCTGAGGCGTGTGATGACCATGTCATATCCTCAGAGATGTGGACTCCCAGATATTTAAAACAGTTCACCCTATCCACACCCTATCCATAAACCTAGCAACGACCTAACAGGTAGTTGCTAGGTTTACTCTTAGGACCATTTTAAAACAATGGAACAACATGCGCAGTACGCCAAGCCTCCGGCATTATTCCCGTTTCTAATGACATTTGAAATATTTATGTCATAGCCCCTGCTATTTCTACACTAACTTCTCTCAATGTCCTAGGGAATATCCTGTCAGGACCTGGAGACTTATCCGCTTATCTATTTTTCAATATGTCCGTACTTCCTTTTCTTTGAATCTCATAGTTTCCATAGCTACTCTTCTTGTTTCCCTTACCTTACATAATTCAATATCCTTCTCCTTGAAGAATACCGAAGAAAATAAATTGTTCAAAATCTCCCACATCTCTTTTGGCTCTGCAGATAGCTGTCCACTTTGACTCTCTAATGGGCCAATTTTATCCATCGTTATCCCTTTGCTATTAATGCAGCTGTGGAAAACCTTTGGATTTAATTTCACCTTACTTGCTAAAGCAACCTCATATGTTCTTTAGCTTTTCTAATGTATTTCTTAAGATTATTTATACATCTCAAGTACCTCATTTACTCCATGCTGCTTATAATTATTGTAGATCTCTCTCTTTTTCCGAACCAAGTGTCCAATTTCCCTTGAAAACCATGGTTCTTTCCAAGTTTTACTATTTCTTTTCAACAGACCAGGGACATAAAGATTTCACCTTTAAATGTCCTCCATTTCTCTTCTACATACTTCCAAGAAAACAAAATGTCCCAATTCACTCCTTTTAGACCCTTTCGCATCTCCTCAAAGTTAGCCTTCCTCCAATCAAAAATCTTAACCCTAGGTCCAGTTCTGACCTTCTCCATAATTATATTGAAACTAATGGTATTGTGATCACTGGACCCGAAGTGCTCCCCAACGCATACCTCCGCCACCTGTCCCGTCTCGTTTCCTAACAGGAGGTCCAGCACTGTCCCTTCTCTGGTTGGTACCTCTATATATTGCTGCAAAAACTATGCTGCGCACATTTTGCAAACTCCAAACCATCCAACCAATTTAGAGAATGTGTTGAAAATTGAAATCTCCCACAATCACTACCTTGAGCTTACTACTAATATTTGCTATCTCCTTACATATTTGCTCTTCCAATTCTCGTTCCCCATTAGGCAGTCAATAATACACCCCTATAAGTGTTGCTACACCTTTCCCATTTCTCAGTTCCATCCAAATAAGAACGGTGGGCGGCGCGACTCTCGTCAGCAGCGGCCTCTGCAGTCTGTCCGCGTTTTATTGTTTTCTGTCTGTGTTTTTATGTAGTTTTTTTTTTTTGTTGGGGTGTGTGTGTGGGGGGGGCGGGGTGGGATGGGAGGGGGGGGGGGGGGGACTTTAAATATCTCCCTGCACGGGAGACCCGACCTTTTCTCGTCGGGTTTCCGCTGTCGTTGGGGCCGCAACGAGGAGCGGCCTCCAACAGGAAGAGACCGGGGACTCTGGTGCTACGACTCACCGTCACCGTCGCGGGGCTGGCCGAGTCCGGAGCGGGTGGAGCGGTGGAGGAGCGCTGCTGCTGCTGCTGCTGCTGCGGCCCGACCGGAGAGTCGGAGGCTACAACGGCAGATCTGTGGACGGCGGCACCGGGAGCCCGCGGGTCCCTGGGGGGAGACCGCTTTTTAGCTCTCTCGCAACGGCGACTTCCCCCGAACGAGTTGCGGGGTTGAAGAGCTCCTGGAGCGGGGCCTGACATCACCGCCCCGCGCGGCTTGGAATGGCCGCGGGACTGTGCGAGCGCACGCCGGGGGCTCTAACACCAAGACCCGGTGTGCGACCTCGCACCACCCGGCGTGGCTTTAATGGCCGCGGGACAATTGCCATCGCCAGCCGGGGGCTTTGACTTTGACTCTGACATCGGGGGGGGGGAGGGAGAGTGCAGTGGAGAGATAAGTTTATTTGGCCTTCCATCACAGCGATGTGATGGATGTTTATGTAAATTATGTTGTGTCTGGGGTCTATGTGTTTGTAATGTATGGCTGCAGAAACGGCATTTCGTTTGGACCTCAAGGGGTCCAAATGACAATTAAATGTATCTTGTAAATAGCCTCCCTAGACGAGCGCTCTAATCTATCCTGCCAAAGCACTGCTGTAATATCTTCCCTGACAAGCAATGTAACACCTCCACCTCTTGCCCCTCCAATTCTATCACACCTGAAACAACGAAATCTTGGAATATTTAGTTTCCAATCACAGCCCTCCTGCAACCATGTTTCACTGTTCACCACAACATCATACTTCCAGGTGTCAATCCCGGCTCTAAGCTCATCCACCTTTCTTACAATGCTCCTTGCATTAAAATATACACATTTAAGAAACCCGCCACCTCTTATTGTCTGTTTATTACCTTTTTCTTCTTTCACCCCTACATTTTGGACCGAGTGCCTCCATATAACTCCAATTACAGCACGGAAAGAGGCCATCTCGGCCCTACAAGTCCGTGCCGAACAATTATTTTCCCTTAGTCCCACCTGCCTGCACTCATACAATAACCCTCCATTCCCTTCTCATCCATATGTCTATCCAATTTATTTTTAAATGATACCAACGAACCTGCCCCCCTTCCCTTCTCTGCCTCCTGCGTCACAAACATTTGAAGGGAAACCGGCACCAATGGACATAGAATTTAAGGACCCGGTGGTTGGCATTGGCTTTGAAAGGGACGAAAAGGATTATTTGGAAGATGAGAAAGTGGTAGAATTAGGAGAAGTTCGCACCCTCCACGTTATTGCACTTGCGTTCGCCGGAACTCCATCCCCGCATCGTTTGCGCACACAACAGACAGTCAGCGCCCGCAGCACCTTTAACATCACCTGCAGATTCCACAACAACTGCAGCAATACTAGTATGGGGTTGTTTGACTCCAACCACTCCACTATTGGCAAGTAGTCCTGTAGCTCACGGTACCAGTAGTAAAACGAAGAAGATGGCTCCGGTATTTAAGGAGGGGGAGCTTATTAGCGACATAGTTCAACACCCAGAGTACTTTTGTGAGCCTAAACCTAGACGTATTAGCCGAGAGATCAGTGGTTCTTTTAAGAAGTACCATAATCCCCCTAGTGAAGAGGAAGACACATCGGAGTCAGTAGCGGGATAAATTTAAGGGCATTCCGATACGGCTAATATCACGAGAGCAGAGCATATATCCCATAGGCAGTTCCCAGTCAGGGAAATGTCCAGCTTTTGATCCGTTTTGTGCATTGGGTTCAAACAATTCCCGAAATATTGAAGTATATACCGCATGGAAGCGCAATGAGATGATGGCAGTACTGAGCAAGATTCCCGACAGTTAGAAATCATCTGCTTTATTTGAGGATTAGCTTAGAACCACAATACGTGTTATGCAGATTCCCAAGATTTATGGGCTGTGATCCAACAGCTTGTCACTCCAACCGAACATACCAGATTCAGATCAATCCTAGGTCACCTAACTCATGAAGCATTTGCCAATGTGATCGCTGACAACAGTGCAAGGGAAGATGCAGTTTTAACTGCTCTTGCGAATACTCTTCAGAAGCTGACATGTATCGCCAAGATTCTGGATGTGAAGGCAAAACAAGTAGAGGGAGCAGATGGACTTTTAGAGAGATTTTCTGAGTTTTATATGGATCAGTCAGGGGATCTGAATTTTAGGAATGGGGCAAATTCTCCTGAGCACTGCGCAATATTGTTGAGTATTAATCCAACTAACGTGGCTGAATCAATTACAACCAATTAAACCCAGATGGACTGGTCGGAAAATAGTTCCAGGTGATGGCTCGGGCGGTGAGACCACTGGCAAGGTGGTAAAAAGCAGGAGGGTCAGCCTGCAGTAACACCACAAACTGAATACTTAATTATAAAGGAGGCGCCAAAATCTGACTCAGGACAGTGGAGTCCTAAACAATCATCAAAATCTGGACCAAAATAAATCAGGATTCCCGACTATCCAGATAATTGGTTCGATGATATAACCGCCTTCGAGCCGATTCCCCGAGACCAAATTTGAGAAGAAATACTAAAATAATGGGACCAGATCGGTACTATACTTGTGGTAGGACAGGGCATTGGAGTAGAGCATGTCCGATCAGGGGACGACTTGAAGGAAGGGGTCAGAGAAGAGACTCTCAGGTTCAAAGGGACAGTTGGTATCCCAGAGACTACAGGATTTATCGATATCCTAGGGATTACCGAAAGTCTCATAGATCATTTTCGCAGTGCTGATCAGCGAGCCAGCCCAGAATCAATGGATAAGATAAACTGACCCTTGCCCCTGGACCCAGCAAAATAATTGATCAAAATGAAGGAATGGGTATACCATTATAGTGAAAATTGAAGATTGAACAAGGCAGGCAGTAAGAAAAGATAGTCCAGAATCAGGAAATAATTCTAAACAGCCACGTAATTACACGGATAAACATTTTAAAGTAAAGGACATAGTAACCTCAGGGGATTGTTCCAATTGCAACCATCTAGGAATCTGGAGCATGGAATGCCATTAAAGAAGACAGAGAAGGAGAGAATGGAACAAAAACCAAGGGAAATATACAAATAATCTAAGAAGGTAAACGAAGTATATGTCTTTGATGTGAGGGAACATAGAAACATAGAAAATATGTGCAGGAGTAGGCCATTCGGCCCTTTGAGCCTGCACCGCCATTCAATATGATCATGGCTGATCATCCAACTCAGTATCCCGTACCTGCCTTCTCTCCATACCCCCTGATACCTTTAGCCACAAGGGCCACATCTAACTCCCTCTTAAATATAGCCAATGAACTGGCCTCAACTACCTTCTGTGGCAGCGAATTCCAGAAATTCACGACGCTCTGTGTGAAAAATGTTTTTCTCATCTCAGTCCTAAAATATTTCCACCTTATCCTTAAACTGCGACCCCTTGTTCTGGACTTCCCCAACATCGGGAACAATGTTCGCACATCTAGCCTGTCCAATCGCGTCAGAATTTTGTAAGTTTCTATAGGTTTCTATAACAAAGTGGAAATGAGAATCTTGGCACTCTTTGGCGGCAAAAACAAGGGGGTAAATTATTATCTTAATGGGGTTAGGTTAGGTAAGGGGGAAGTACAGCGAGACCTGGGTATCCTTGTCAATGAAAGTTGGCGTGCAGATACAGGAGGCAGTGAAAATTGGTCAGGGAATATTGGCCTTCATAACAAGAGGATTTCAATATAGGAGTAAAGAGGTTCATTTGCAGTTGTATGGGGCTCTGCTAAGACCACATCTGGAATATTATGTACAGTTTTGGTCTCCAAATTTGAGGAAGGACATCCTTGTGAGTGAGGCAGTGCAGCGTAGGTTCACGAGATTGATCCCTGGGATGGCGGGACTGTCATATGAGGAGAGATTGAAAAGACTAGGCTTGTATTCATTGGAGTTTAAAAGAAAAGGGGGATCTTATAGAAACATGTAAAATTATAAAAGGACTGGACAAGCTAGACGCAGGACAAATATTCCCAATGTTTTGCGAGTCCAGAACCAGGAGCCACAGTCTTACAATAAAGAGGGCCAATTAAGTCTGAGGTGAGAACAAAACGTTTTCACGAGAGATTGTGAATTTGTGGAATACCCTGCCACAGATGGCAGTGGAAGTCAAATCATTGGATGGATTTAAGAAAGAGTTGGATAGAGCTCTAGGGGCTAGTGGAGTCAAGGGATATGGGGAGAAAGCAGGCACGGGTTATTGATTGGGGATGGTCAGCGATGATCAGAATGAATGGCGGTGCTGGCGCGAAGGGCCGAATGGCCTCTTCCTGCATTTACTTTCTACGTTTCTAAAGGAGGGCGTTGCGGAATACGCTGAGATTCCATTGAACCTATGGAAGAGAAATGCAGAGGTTGTTCCACATATCACCAGAAAATTAAACTACCCGGCAAGTGCAAACGATCTATTAACAATGGTGAAAAGAGCAATTACTATTGCAGATCCGAATAAGTACGAAGAGCAAATTTGTCCAACCAGTATGTTGTTAAGTTCTCTCAGGCCCCTAGAACAGTTGTTACCCGGCTACGCCAGCATCTGGGGAGTGTGGTATGCGAGTATGTGGACCCGCAAGTGTGGGCAAAAGACGCAGCTCAGGTAGGATGTGTGCACATCGATCACATCCAAGTAGTTCTCCAGAAATTGGCAACTCTGCCTTCTATACAGCAGCATCCGTTGAAACCACCGGCCATTAACAGCAATGACAAATTAATTTGGGGGCTGCTGGATCAAGAATTTTTAGTAAAATGCCAATCTATCTATAACACACCAATCCTTGCAGTTCCAAAAACAGGAAAGGATGGCCAATACACATTGGTCCAGGTTTTACGAACAATCGACTTAGTTGTAGAACCGCTTCATGCACTAGTGCCAAACCTGCTCACATCTTAGCTTTAATCCAAGCTGAAGATAAGCTGGATAGTTGCCCTGCAACACACATTCTTTTCCTTGCGTCTTCATAAGGACAGTCAATATTTGTTTGTTTTCACATATAGGGGCAACAATACACCTGGACCAGATTGCCTCAGGGATTCATCGATTCGCAAACTTTATTTCCAGATGCCTACAAAAACAATTGAGTACTTTAAATTTAGAAGAAGATCCACCTTAGTGTAGTACGTCGATGACTTATTAGTGGCCAGCAATGAGGAATCAAGTAACCGTGAAGACACTGCACAATTACCAAATCATCTAGCTAATTTGGGATACGTGGTCTCCCAGGCGAAATACTGATGGCCCAGGAGAAAGTAAAATTTCCGCAACAGAAATGAGTCTAGAGATAAGCAGACTTGAACCAATTTGTGAATTCGCGATTTCTAATGAAGTGAAACAAATGAGGCAATGGTTTGATATGGTCAATTATTGTAGACCTTGGATCCCTAACATAGCTTTAGATACACCCTATAGAAGCAAAGCGTGTGAATTCCAACTAACCTAGGAAGCACAATAGGCCTTTGTGAACTTAAATACATCGTTGATGCAGGCATTGGGAAGACCACTTTACGACAGACCTTTCCAACTCTATTGCACCATTCTTTCTGACTCTTTGACTGCAATCCTTACGCAAACACATGGGGATAGGCATAACCCAGTGGCCTATTCTTCAAGTAACCTCGACCCTGTAGCGAGGGGACACACACTATACACCCACATTCTTTTTTAAATTTTATTCATTTAAAAAAAAAATTTATTAGAAGTACAGTAAATTACAGTAATACACATCACATATATCTCATTACATTTGTTGTACCACTTCGTTTTTCGAGCTTTAAAAAAGGTAGAAATAAAAGAAGTAAGGAAAGTGAGCAAGAGTCGTGAAGGTGCAGGAAAGTGTTGGGAAATGAAAGCCCCTTAGAGAAGAAGTTAGAGAAGGAAGTAAAGAAAGGAAATAGACCCCAGAAAGGAAAGAAAAAAAGGAGAAACAATCGCTCTATTATAACACAAAACTCCGCAACAAAGGATATACCAACCGTGTTTTTTCTTTACCCTCCGTTACCAGATCCTGGTACCATTTATTTTTTTCATTACTATTGCACCTTATGCTTGTAATAGTTCCATAAATGCAGACCACGTCTTTTGGAAGTGGTCTGCTTTGCCTGCTAGGAGGAGTCTCATCTCTTCCAGGTGTAATGTTTCGAACATGTTTGAAATCCACATTTTTATTGTTGGCATTGGAGCGTTTTTCCAGAATTTAAGTATAAGCTTGTTTCCCCATTATTAGCCCGTAATTAAGTAAGTTCTTTTGAAACACGTTTAGTTCGGGGTTACCTTCCGATATTCCAAAAATGATCCATTCTGCTTTTGGTACAAGTTTTATTTTAATTAATTTTGTGAAGATTTCAAATATTTCGTTCCAGAATTTTTGGATTTTTATACAAAAAAACAAAAGAGTACGCTATGGTAGCTTCTTGAGACTGACATTTATCACAAATGGGTGAGACATTGGGGAAAAGTTTATTTATTTTAGTTTTTGAATAATATAATCTATGTAATGTTTTGAATTGAATTAGAGTATGTCGTACGTTGATCGAGCATTTATGCACATATAGTAAGTGTTTATCCCAGATCTCTTTTGAAATTTTTATAGATAGTTCTTGTTCCCAGTCTCTTCTAATACCATCGGTTGTAGGTATTTCTATATTTAAAATAATGTTGTATAAGTATGATATTAGATTTGCTGATTCAGCCTTTGTCTTCATGGCTTCATCCAATAAGTCTGGGGGAATGTTATGATAGTATTTTGTGTATTTTTTCCAGATAGTCACGGATTTGAAGATATTTAAAATATTGATTATTTTTCAAATTATATTTCAGTTGTAATTGTTGAAATGATAATAATTTTCCCAATTCATACAAGTTTCCGAGCGTTTTGATTCCCATTCTTTCCCATTGTGTAAATGATTTATCTATAATTGAAGGTTTGAACGACGGATTATTGACTATTGGCATTAAAAGAGATAGATTTCTTAATTTTAGATTCTCGTTTATTTGTTTCCAAGTTCTAATTGTGCTATGTATCATTGGATTTTTATTGTAATTTTTGTTATTCAGATTAATTGGTGAGAGGAGAGTCGCTCCTGTATTACACGGAGAGCAGTCCTCTCTCTCCATTACAATCCAGTCCACCTGCTGGGCAGAGTTGTCCAGCAGGTGAATCATTTTTTACTATTTACTGCCCAATTATATTACATACAGTTAGGGAGCGCTAGACCACCCGTCTCTTTTGGTTTACTAAGGTGTGCTCTTTGTATTCTGTGGGATTTATAATCCCATATAAAATTTGTAATGTCTGAGTAGAGTTTTTTAAAACACTTTTTTGGGAGATATATAGGTATTGATTGAAATAAATGTAGGATTTGTGGTAAAAAGATCATTTTTATAGCATTTATTCGAGCTATTAAAGACATCGGGAGCGTTTTCCAATTCCAATCTATTTGATTAGATTATTTAGTTTCTTAAGTAAGGGACTATAATTAGCATTAAACATAGCGTGATAGTTTCTAGTAATTTAAATTCTCAAATATTTGAATTTTTCTGTGGCTATTTTAAAGGGGAATTTCAAGAGATGTGTTGAGTCTTTCGGTTTTATCGACATACTTTGACTTTTGTTCCAGTTTATTCTGTATCCTGAGAAAGATCCAAAGTCCTCAATTAGATTTAATATGTTTGGTATACTGATTTGGGGTTTTGTGATATACAGTAGTACATCGTCTGCATATAAAGATATTATGTTATTTGAATATTTTGTATTATAACCGTAAATATCCGGGTGTGTTCTGATTTTTTCAACTAAATGTTCAATTACCAGTGCAAATAACAGCGGTGATAATGAACATCCTTGTCTATTGCCCCTTGATAATTGGAATTTCGTAGATAGTATATTACTAGTTAATATTCTAGCCGTGGGTTTGTTATATAATAATTTTATCCATGCAATGAAGTTCTCTCCCATTTGAAATTTTTGCAATATTTTAATCATATAATCCCATTCTACTTGATCAAACGCTTTTTCTGAGTCCAATGAAATGATAGGTAACTCTTGTTGTTGAGGTTTGTAAGAGTGCATTATGTTAAGCGGACATCTCAGGTTATTAAATGAATGTCTCTTAGGTATAAATCCCGTTTGATCCTCATTTATTAATTTACTAACATATTTACTTAGTCTTCTAGCTAGTGTTTTCGCTAATATTTTTTTATCTGTATTTAACAAAGCAATAGCTCTATATGAGCCTGGTTCTTCTATATATTTTTATTTTTTAAGTATTAATGTGATCGTTGATTCTGCTAGTGTTTCAGGTAAGATTTGTTCTTTAAAAGCGTATGTATACATTTTCTGTAGACGTGGTGTAACTATGTCGTAAAAACATTTAAAAAATTAATTACTGAATCCGTCTGGTCCTGGTGTTTTTCCATTCTTAAGTGTGTTTATTGTGTCTTCTATTTCCTTATAGGTAATTTGTGCTCCCAGTTCCTCTTGTTCCTTCAGTTCTAGTTTTGGAAGGTTACAATTGTCCAGAAATTCTGAAACTTTATTATTGTCTATTAGCGTTTTCGATGTGTATAAATTCCTGTAAAATTGAGCAAATCTTTTATTTATATCATTAGGTAGTGTTAATAATTCCCCTCTATCTGATTTAATCTTTAAAATTGCATGATCGTTTTCCTGTTTTTTCAGTTGCGTGCAAAAGGTTTATGGGGTTTATCCCCAAATTAAAAATGTTCTTGTTTTGTAATTTGGAATAATCTTATAATCTTCTCTGACAATAATTTATTTAGCTTAAATTTCAGTCTTAAAATTTTATTATGTTTATCCATAGTTGGATCTTTAGCATTATCTATATCTAGTTGGCTGATTTGTTCTTCTAATTGTCTTTGTTCATTCTTATTCTTTTTGTTTTGAAAAGCTTGATACGAGATAATGACTCCTCTAATAAATGCTTTGAAGGATTCCCATAATAAAGTGGGCGATATATCTGGTGTATCGTTTGTCTCAAAAAATAGGTCCATCTGTTTTTTTAGATATATACTCCCTTGTGGGTCTTTCAGAATTTGCGAGTTAAACCTCCAGAACGATTTGTTCGTAGACATTCCTTCTAATTTTAAAACGAAAGTTAGCGGGGAGTGATCTGAAATCGTATTGGTGTGATATTTAGGGTTCATAGTATTTAGTTTTGTATCCACTAGGAAGTAGTCTATACGTGAGTATGTTTTGTGTACCATTGAATAAAACGAGTATTCCCTTCCAGTCGGAGTCGCGATCCTCCAAATGTCTGCTATATTTGTATTTTTTAAATATGTATTTAAGAGTTCACTAGTTTTAGATTTCAAATTACCTCTTTGTTTTTGCATCGATTTATCTAAGTACGGATCTAAAACACAGTTAAAGGCTCCTCTAATTATAACATTTTGGTAGTTAAATTCTGCGATTGTATTCAGGATTTTATTGAAAAATTGAGGATTATCAAAATTGGGCGCATATATATTTACCAAAGTGATTCACTGTTCGATCTTCTCTGTAATTTTACATTCCAGGCAGATGATTTGCTTGATGATCAAAGATTTAAAACAGATCACCATTGTAAATTTATTTTCCAATACAAATATTCATGTATAATACTTTATTCTTGTACAATTCTTGCCGATCTTCCTTCTTTTCCAGAAGATATTGGGGGATTGAACATTAGAGCAGGGAGATTAATCTCCAAATTAATAAGGCATTGGCCAGACCTTAGCTGGAGTAGTTCCTGTGAACAGTGTTGGCCACCATGCCCTGAAGAAAGATGAGCTTGAGTTCGAGGAAGCTGTGATCGTGCCGGAGAGCTGACAGAGGAGATTCACCTGGATGTGTTCTGAGACAGAGCACTTTAGTTATGAGGGACTGGAGAGGTTAGGACTTTGTTCCCTGAAGAAAAGAAAGTTAAGAGGGGACATGACTGCGTTATATATATAACAGTATGAGAAGTATAGATATAGTAGACTGCAGGGAAGTTTTTCCCTTATTAGATGAGAGGACTCTTCCCACTCAAAGGTTGTGAGTATGTGGAATGCCCTGCAGGAGGAAGCATTGGAAACAGAGTTACTGACAATATTTAAGTGTCCAGATAAGCACAGGAATTGCTGGGGCATAGAGGCTACAGATCTAACGGTGGAAAATGTGCTTCGTATGAATAGGTGCCTCCAGGTATGGTCTCACTTATATCCTGGACCGCTGCAGTAAGATTTCTTTACTTTATTACTCCAACAGCATTTACAGCATTTTCAAACAACAGGACATGACTTCACAATTAAGGGACAGAAGTTTAGGGGTAACATGAGGGGGAACGTCTTTACTCAGAGAGTGGTAGCGGTGTGGAATGAGCTTCCAGTGGAGCTTCCAAGGTTCATTGGTATCATTTAAAAATAAATTGGATAGGCATATGGATGAGAAGGGAATGGAGGGTTATGGTATGAGTGCAGGCAGGTGGAACTAAGGGAAAAAAGGTGTTCGGCACGGACTTGTAGGGCCAAGATGGCCTGTTTCCGTGCTGTAATTGTTATATGGTTATATGGTTATATGTTATATGGTTATATAGATTGACTTTCCATTCCGTTTCACTATTAACTGCTGATCTTCTGAGGAATTACAAACTCTGCAACCGTTTCTCATTATCCACTTCATTATAAATGAAGTTTGTACATCATTACCCTAAATACTGACTCCTCTGCCATTTTCTTGTTCAACATAGCAATTTCACCTTCCGCATTCTCTTAGGAGCCTCACTTGGCCCTCGCTCATCCATTTTACTTAATTTTTTTTGTCTGATCTTTGATACTCTGGATTAATTTGCCTTTAGTTTATTTTCTCCCTTTTTTTATTACCTTACTTTGGTACTTCTTTCATGGATTAAACCAAACCTTGGGTCCTTGAAGTAGATAGAGATTAGTGTGATGGAGTCATATGGTAGTGACTGATGTTTCAACCCACCTCATCCCTGTTACCTATTTTCCTATCAAAGCTCATCCATTTACTACCATTACGTCTACAGCTGTGTAGTCTTGGAGTTACATTATTAGCAATAAAAGCTTTAAACAAAAATCTGATTATCATTAATTGAACTAAAGAGAATTTACATTTCCTTCATCCAGTTGAAGGTTTCAATTTAACACTCCAGAGTGTTTGTCCATACTTACTTAATTACCTGCTTAGTAACGTATCATCAAATTGCTTTTGCTATCTTTCTTGCATTATTCTGAAGCTGGGTCCCAGTCACATGGGAGGCCTGGTCCCCCCCCCCCGCCCCAAAACAACCCAGTCCCCAATGCAATATTCCACCACTCACCTGTCCCCCCCAAAGCTATGTTCCACCACTGCGGAGGGAGAATGTGGGGGAGGGGAGAGGTGGAGGGGAGGTGGTGGTAGGGGGAGGGGGGTGTAGGGGAGCGGGGGTGGGGGGGAGGAGGGGGTGAGGGAGGGGGGGGGTGGGGCAAAGGAGATGTGGAGGAGGCGGGGCTGCTGTGGGGGGAGGGGGGTGTGGGGGAGGGGGAACCTTCAAAATCTTGATATCTTTTGTACTATTTCACCAACCGGAACAAAACTCATTTGACTTGCAGCAGAGGAGAATGGTGAGTAAGATGGCGAAAAATCGTAGCGCTATGGGGGATTGCTTTTGCGCAAATTTAATTACAATGCAGACAGGAAGTGGTCAAGATGAGAGTTTTAGTAATATATAGATATTTCCTACAGCATTAAGATTTCCTGATGCTTTCCATATATGGATCAAAAAGACTTTGTGTCTTCAGGAAGCAAATAAATGTTGCTTTATTCCTTTACAATTGGACAGTTACACTACCTTGTACTCTTAAACACTCACCCACTGAGCTCTAGCTCTGCAAAGCAATAGGCTTCCAGCCCGAAACATCACCCGTTCGTTTTCTCCAGAGATACTCCCTAACCTGAGTTGAATTACTCTGGCACCTTGTGCCTATCTTTGGTATAAAACAACATCTGCAGTTCCTTTCTACACAGGCTCATTGGAGATACAGCATGAAAGCAGGCCCTTTGACCCACTGAGTCCGCAACAACCTGCGATGACCTGCAATTAACCTGCAAACCTGCACAGCTTTGGAGGGTGGGAGAAAACCAGAGCACCTGGAAAATAGCCCATGCTGTGTGACAGCGTGAACGTACAAATTCCATACAGACAAAACCCATAGTCAGGATCAAACCCGTGTCTACAGGGCTGTTTCTTCATCTGCTCTACCGCTGTGTCATTGTGCCATCCTTCTGTGACAGTAAATTGCTCAGCTCTCATTTTACTCAAATTATCTGTCAACAAATGGCTCCTTAATCTGAGAGACAAATTTGCAAACACTTTTGCTTCTTTCCAATAGAATACTTACACTCAATCGAAACAAATGCTTACCATTCTTAACTGGCCGAGCCAGCAAGTGACCAGGAAAATGACACTGAAGTGAATCGCCATCGTTCTTAGACTTCAGAGAATGAAGAGATAAGTACCAAAGCTTGGCTTGTTGGGCAGTTATATGGACCTGGAGAATGGGTGTCAACTTCAATGTAACTAATCATTAGCATTTCCTTGCTTCAATTTACATAATTAATGTTGTATGTATATATATATTTAGATTTCAAGATTGTTCCAATATTTATTTTCGTAACATTGTGTGCAAATTTTTAAAATTGAAATGAAAGACCAACACCGTGATTTTCACTTAAAGGCTCCCCATCCTCCCCTGTATCTTTGAGGAAGACTAATGGATCTTTTTGGATAAACCTAGAAAGGCCTAGACATAATGGATGTGGAGAGGATGTTTACAGTTGTGGGAGAGTCCAGGTCCAGGCACAATGGAGTTGAGGAGGAATTTCTTTAGCCAGAGGGTGGTGAATCTGTGGAATTCTTTGCCACAGACGGCTGTGGAGGCCAAGTCATTGCGTATTTTTAAAGTGGAGATTAATACGTTCTGATTAGTAAAGGTACCAAGTCAGGACGTCCACACCATTTTTCTCGGATAGGCTATTTTAAACAAATATTGTCTGTTGGTTATGTGTTTTGTTGTGAAACTGTGATATGTGATGAGTGAGGTGAGGGGCAAGTGGTTTAACTAACATCTAAGGTTAATGAGGTGAGTGCATATCATGGTCAGGGGAGATTGGTTAAAATTACAGTCAAGGGAAGGTCAATGGACATATGGACTTCCAGAAGCCATTTGCAAATATTCTTTGTTAAAACTTGATAGGTAATGTTGAAACTGTGGATTAAATGCAATTTATTGACCAGGCCAAAAGATTGGCTAAGTCGCAGGCAACAAAGGGAATAATAACCAGGCAGTCCAAATATCTGGATGTTTCCAGTTCAGTTATGGTCATGCTGATCAATATGCCCCATCTACATTAGCCCCACTTGCCCATATTTGACCTATATCCTTCTAAACATTTCCTATCCATGTACCTGCCTATACCTGTGTCACGCCTCAATTTTCCAGACCAGAGCCTCAATTTCTCTTGTCATCCAAGCTTGCACTGTCATCTGCCTTGCTCTTCACTCTATCCAGACTGTGTAATCTGCATGCTGCTTTATTTAATTTTTAGTTTAGATTAGTTTAGAGATACAGCACGGAAACAGGCCCTTTGGCCCACTGAGTCTGCACCAACCAGCGATCCCCGCACATTAACACTTCCTACGCACACAAGGGATAATTTACAATTTACAAGCCAAATAACCTACAAACCTATATGGCTTTGGAGTGTGGGAGGAAACCTGAGCTTCCAGGAAAAACTCACGCATGGCACGAGGAGAATGTAAAGGAAACTAGACGTCGTCCATAGTCCTTTAACTAAGTCTTTATTCAAGCACTAATAACACACGTTCCAGTACTAACCACAACTGGTCTACACACGTACTGGAACCTAACAGGGAGGGAACATGCAGACACTACAGTTATACTATAGAATGTGGGAGGGACAATATGCTAATGAGGTAGTTACATATATGGTTGCATGCATAACCATCTACATCCCTTCCCGTAAGATAAACAGCAGCAGCAGGTAATTATACAGACCTGCACAAAATAACAATAATAGTAAGTGAACACCCTAAACTTAAGCATAATCACCATACCGATCAGGGGCCCGCACAACTCTGCCAGAGCGGGTCCGTACAGCACCCTCACTCCCCTCCCCCAAAGAAAAGGGCAGAGAAGAACGGGGGGATGGAACAGGCAGTAAAACAGGTCGGGGACTAGAAACCGGCGAGGTGAGAGACGAACTAGAAGGGGAGGACGAAATGGGAGAACTGACAGGAGAAGACCGTGGGGAAACTGCAGGAGAACCGAATCCAGGTGGAACAGGAGTAGGTTGTGCAGGCGCAGGAACGACAGCAGGGGCACATGGGATAGTCCGAGGGGGAGAGGCAGGTAAAGGAGTGGACGTGTGCGGGAACTGGATCGGGGGAGCTGGCTCACGGACAGCACGCAGATGCTGGCGACTGCGACGGTATACAGTACCCTCGTAATCCACCAAATAGGAGCGAGGGGAGTCAGCCAGCCCTACAACAGTTGCAAGTTTGGAAAAACCAGTAGAAGTCTGCATGCGAACGACCTGGCCCGCAGAGAGGGGAGGTAGAGGACGACAAGACTTGTCATGAGACCGGCGCTGGATCTCATGGCGATGAGAGATGCGGCGGTGGACCGCCTCAGGGGGACGAACCACAGGAGTGAGCGACTGTTGAGAGATACGCATAGGAGGACAGAGGACGCGAGACATGAGCCGTTGAGCAGGAGAGCCCAAAACCCCATCGCGAGAAACATTACGCAAATTCAAAAGTCCTTGGTAAAAATCACAATTTGATAAACGAGACTGCTCCAACAAAGTCTTAGCACTGCGCACAGCACGTTCCGCCAACCCGTTGCTCTGAGGGAACTCCGGGCTGCTAGTGTAGTGGGCAAAGTTCCACTTAGTCGCAAAGGCAGCAAATTCAGCACTAGTAAACTGCCGGCCGTTGTCAGTTTGAAGCTTGACCGGTGAGCTGAAAGTAGCAAAGTGACGTCGCAGCTTACTGATGACCATCTCCGAGGTGATGGTGGGACGAAGGTCTACATCAAACCAAGATGAATATGAGTCAACAAGTACCAGACAATTCTTCCCACGCCATTCAAAAATATCGGCAGCCAGTGAAGACCAGGGCATTTCAGGTGCCGACTGTTGTAGCAGGGGCTGTCGTTGATGGTGAGGGGCCGTGGAGTTGCATGCAGCACACGCGGCAACACGAGCCTTGATGTACTTGGCCATAGCAGGCCAATAGTATTGCCCTTGGGCATGGGCAACGGTGGCGTCTGCGCCCGGGTGACCGGAGTGGGCAGCAGTGTAGTAGGCGTCATATAACGATGCAGGAATAACCACCTTGTGACCTTTAATGACAATACCATCCCGAAGTACAAGCTCGTCCCGAACCAGGAAGAACGGCCGCACGGCAGCAGGCAGGGAGTGCGGCTTGCAGGGCCAACCACGCAGAATAACAGCCGACAGTTGCTGCAAGTCAGAGTCCGCAGCGGTGTGCTCAATCAAAGTCTGCAACTGCTTCGAGGGGACGAAATTCACGTTGAGGACATGCAGATCAGACTGTTCATATGGATGCTGGGCACAGGAGGACAAAGGCGCCCGCGACAGGGCATCGGCAACATGCATTTCTGTGCCCTTCCTGTATACTATGTCAAATTCAAAACGCTGCAGCTGTAACATCATCCGCTGCAAACGGGCCGGGGCAGCATGAATGGGCTTATTCAGTATAGTCACCAGTGGCTGGTGATCCGTTTCGACCGTGAACCGCACACCGTAGAGAAAATACCGAAACGTCGAACATGCAAACACCACAGCCAGGAGCTACTTTTCGATTTGAGCATACCTCTGCTCCATGTCAGTCATGGTGCGAGATACAAACGAGACAGGCAGCAGAGAATCACCATCACAGAGCTGCATGCAGGCAGCACCGAGGCCAAAACGGGAAGCATCACAGGTACTTCAAACGAGTTAGCCCTCCTCATGGCATCAGGTCCAGCGAGATTCAGCAGCAAAGATGCTCTGAGAGCAGGAGGGTCATTGTGGTGTGCGATGTTCACATAATGATTGTAGTCCATTACAAACGTCTCCCATCGCTCCGCGATGTCGGCATCAAAAACTAACAGGGAAGGCTTGCCACAAGATGAAGCCATCCTTGCACACACTTACACAATAAACTAAATAAAAACCGATAAACAGAGGCGCAGATTTTACAGGGTCTGACACCATGTAAAGGAAACTAGACGTCGTCCATAGTCTTTAACTAAGTCTTTATTCAAGCACTAATAACACGCGTTCCAGTACTAACCACAACTGGTCTACACACGTACTGGAACCTAACAGGGAGGGAACATGCAGATACTACAGTTATACTATAGAATGTGGGAGGGACAATATGCTAATGAGGTAGTTACATATAGGGTTGCATGCATAACCATCTACAGAGAACATTCAAACTATGTACAGACAGCACCCGTAGTCAGGATCCAAATCGTGCCTCTGGTGCCATAAGGCAGCAACTCTACCGCTGCACCATCATGCAAAATGTCTGGGGGTTTTGTGTGTTGCGTCCTGAGCAATGAGCTTTTTCAAAGCTGAGCTGCAGGAAAGTGCATATAATGTTTATGACAGAACTGCAGTTGCTGGTTTAAGTCAAAGGTAGACACAACATGTGTAACTCAGACAGCATCTCTGGAGAGAAGGAATGGGTGACTTTTCGGGTCAAGGCGCTTCTTCAGATTCCGAAGGGTCTCGACCCAAAACGTCACCCATTCCTTCTCTCCAGAGATGCTGCCTGTCCCATTGAGTTATTCCAGCAGTTTGTGCATACAATGTTGCCACGTTAGGCTAGTGATAGAGTTTCATAAAGTGAAATTGGTTACAACTTGTAAATAAAACACACCTAAGGTCCTTCAGTGCAGTGCAATGCATAATTCCAACCAGGTTTTATCCACCATGGTCTAGAAAATGTTGGACATAGATCTGACTTCATCATGTATCCAGTATACAAGTAAATCCCTTTATCAAGAGTCAAGAGTGTTTTATTGCCATATGTTCCAGATAGAACAATGAAATTCTTACTTGCAGCAGCAGAATAAGTAAACATAGTAACTGTGAACAATATAATAAAGATGTGAGAAATAACAGTTCAATGTGAATATATACACATACTCATAAATACACATATACATAGATGTATATACACACACACACACACGCACATATGTACACACACAAATCAAACAATAATAGTGCAATAATAACAATAATACTATGTAGTTCAGAGCTTATTTGGAGGTTATAATGTTTAATAGCCGAATGGTTGTTGGGAAGAAGCTATTCCTGAATCTGGATGTTACAGTTTTCAGGCTCCTGTTCTTTCTTCCCGATGGCCGGGGTGAAATGCGTGTGTGTGGCCAGAGTGATCTGGGCCTCAGAAGCTGGCTGCCTTTTTTGAGGCACCAGTTCCGATAAATTTGTTTGATGGTGGGGAGGCCAGAGCCAGTGATGGACGGGGCTGTGTTCACAACCTTTTGCAGTCTTCTTCGCTCCTGGGCATTCAAGTTGCAAAACCAGGCCATGGTGCTCTCTACTGTACACCTGTAAGGCCCTATGTAGGTTGATCATTCAGTATTGCTGACTACTTTTGTGAACATACAGTTGTACACTAACAATGGAGAAAGTAAACACTAATGGAGAAATTATACACTGGAGGAGAATTTTGATGTTTTATTTCTCAGTTTGTTCCTCCTTTCTCACTTTGTAAATTAAGAATGCATTTTGGTTTACTAATGGCGCTGTTTCCAAATATGTTGTCTCTATGAAGTAATTGTGATTTTAGGAACATGCAGTAACATCAATAGGAGGGTGAATTCAAATGCACTCCCGTACAGCTGTTGATCCGGATTTATGTCCTGTAGACATTGTACACAGAAGGAACCGCAAATATTGGATTACCAAATACCGATCCATAAAGTGACGTTGATTATAACTTGGAAATACAGCACACATTTAACCTGCAATTTGGAAGGGAGAAGGTGAAATCAGATGTGTTGGTATTACAGCTAAACAAAGGGAACTACAGAGTCATAACGGAGGAGCTGGGAAAGATTGATTGGAAAGGGGGTTTAGTAAGAATGATGGTAGAGCAGCAATGGAATGATTTTCTGTGGATAATTGGGAAGGTGCAGGATCATTGCATTCCAAAGAGGAAGAAAGATTCCAGGAGGAGAATAAAGGGCCTGTCCCACTTTCACGATCTAATTCACGACCTTTTTTACTCGTGAACATTTTTCACCATGGTTGAAAAAACGCCCCGACCAACTTGATGCCACGAGTAGCTACGACTAGCATCACGGCCTGCTACGACCTACCTACGACCTCCTACGACCTCATGACGACCATGCTTCACGAGTATGAATCAAGGGCAAACTCGGCAGAGGTCGTAAATTAGGTCATGAAAGTGGGACAGGCCCTTAAGATGACCATGGCTGACAAGGGACGTCAAGGACGACATAAAAACAAAAGAAGGCATATAATATTGCAAAGATTAGTTGGAAGCCAGTGGATTGGAACGTTTTTAAAGAACAACAAAAGGTAACTAAAAGGACAATACGGAGAGAAAAGATGAAGTACAATGTAAGCTAGCCGATAATATAAAAGAGGATAGCAAGAGTTTTTACGGATATATAAAGAGTAAAAAAGAGGCCAGAGTGGACGTTGGGCCACTGGAGAATGATGGAGGAGAAAGTGATAACGTGAAATCAAGTAATAGCAGAGGAATTGAATATCTTTTTTGCATCAGTCTTCACAGTGGAAGTCACCAGCAGTGTGCCTGAAATCCTAGAGAGTTAGGGCGGTGGAGGTTAGTGGAGTGGCGATTACTAACGAGAAGGTGCTAGGAAAACTGAAATGTCTGAGTGTGGATAAGTCACCTGGACCAGATGGTCTTCACCCCAGGGTTCTGAAGGAAGTAGCCTCAGAGATTGTGGAGGCATTAGTTGTGATATTTCAAGAGTCACTAGAATTAGGAGTGGTTCCTGAAAATAGGAAAATTGCGAATATCACCCCGCTGTACGAGAAGGAAGCAAAACAGAAGAGCGGAAACTATAGGCCGGCTTGCCTGACTTTGGTGGTTGGTAAGGTTTTAGAATCAATTATAAAGGATGAGGTTACAGAGTACTTGGAGGTTTGTGATAAAATAGGCCGAAGTCAGCATGATTTTGTAAAGGGAAGAACTTGCCTGACAAATCTATGGGAGTTCTTTGAGGAAGTTAATAGCAGGACAGACAGAGGGGAGGCTGTAGATGTTGTTTACCTAAATGTCAGAGGACCAGAGGTCATCGCCTCAGAATTAAAGGCCGCCCTTTTAGAAAGGAGGTGAGGAGGAACTTCTTTAGTCAAAGGGTAGTTAATCTGTGGAACTCGTTGCCACAGAGGGCTGTGGAGGCCAAGTCAGTGGAGATATTTAAGGCAGAGATAGACAAATTATTGATTCGAATGGGTATCAAGGGTTATAGGGAGAAGGCAATAAAATAGGAGGCAGATTAGAAGGCAGAGATCGGCTATGATTGAATGGTGGAATAGACTCAATGGGCCGAATGGCGTAATTCTCCTCCTATAATTTGTGAACGTGAACTTGTGATTCCACTTCAGTAGTTATAGCCCAACGGTATGAACCGTGAATACTCAATTGTTTGGCAAATAAACCCCCCCCCCCCCCCCCCCCCCCCCACCCCCCCCCCCACCCCCCCCCCCCCCCAATTTCTTTGCCCTTGCCCCTTTTTTTCACTCCATCTTCCTTATACCTATTTATTTCTTTCCCTTCCCTCCAGAAGGCAGATGCTCCCCGGAAGACCGCGGCGAAGCAGGAGCTGGGGCCTCGCGGGTTGGAATGCAGGCCGGTGCTGGAGCCTCGCGGGTCAACGGCAACCTGCAGCCGTTTCAGGTCGATCCCCTTCTTCAGATTGATCGTAAGCACGAACACAAAGTCTTGACCCGAATCGTCACCCATTCCTTCTCTCCAGAGATTCTGCCTGTCCTGCTGAGTTATGCCCCTGTCCCACTTAGGAAACCTGAACGGAAACCTCTGGAGACTTTGCGCCCCACCCAAGGTTTCCGTGCGGCTCCCGGAGGTTGCAGGTGGTTGCCGGAGGTTGCAGGTAGTGGAAGCAGGTAGGGAGACTGACAATAACCTCCGGGAACCTCCGGGAACCGCACGGAAACCTTGGGTGGGGCACAAAGTCGCCAGAGGTTTCCGTTCAGGTTTCCTAAGTGGGACAGGGGCATTACTCCAGCTTTTGTATCTGTCTTCGGTTCCACCATCATTTGACGGGCTTTGTATCCGCCCACACCTTATTCCAGCATTTCCTCCCATTACATTACAATCAATCTGAAGAAGGGTCCCAAAATAGGTAGAATCAAGTACAGCAGGTGCTGCTTTGGCAAAAATAGACCACAATGTACTAGCATATCTCAACGTGTCAGGGACAACATCCCTGGAGACATGAATAGGTGATGTTTGCGGGTTGGGATCCTTGAAGACGCTTCCGACACGAAACATCATATATCATATTCTCCAGGCTGCACTTTGTACTTTTGGATTTCCTGACTAAAGGTCCCTATCCATATTCACCAGATATGCTGTCGGACCACTGAGTTACCTCTCTCATAATTTCAATGTACTTTAATGACTTGAAGCACTTCAGACCTTCACTATTCTCCATTTTTTCATAATTTAGAAAAATAACTGCTCTATTCATGGGTCCAAAAGGATGAATCAAACAATAACCCCTCATTGAACTAAATTTCTGCCAATTAACTGAAGTTGTTTAACGAGATTTTGTAATTTAAAAGCTTCATATGAGGGCGGTGTAATGTCTCACTAGTTCACTACATTGAAACAATGTTGAATGAATGTTTGACATGACCCCAGCGTTGGAGGAACTGAATCGGAACACTATGCTATTTTGAAAAATTGGTATCATAGGGCACTTCGTGTTCCTTGTCACTTGCCAAATCTTTGGTAGGGCAATAATTCCCGTCAGTCCTCTGAGTTAATTAACCGCACAACCTGTGGAACAAAGAGTATTCCAAAAGACCAGACTATTTATAAAAAATGGCTTCGGCCTAAGACATGAACTAAGACATTTGGGCATGGGGCCAAAGAGGAA
>NW_026575354.1:0-52531 GCF_028641065.1 Leucoraja erinaceus | reverse complement strand
ACTTTGGAAATAGATTTGTGGAATTATTGTGCATTTGCTTTGTGCTTGTTTGGTTGTCATCTCACCGAACTGTCGTAAGTCTGTCTTGTACACAGACCCCAAATTAAGGAGACCCCCCCCTCCTCGTAATCATGTCGTGGAGTCTGTCCCAACCCCATCTCTTCTTTCCAGCTTTCTCACCTGATTCCATCAGCCCAAAGAAGGGTCCAGACCCGACACATCACCTGTCCATTCCCCACCAAAGTGCCGGTAGAACTCAGCAGGTCAGCCATCCGTGGTGGGAAACGGCAAAGATCCTATAGCAGAGCAAGGTATGCTACTCCTGCTAAATGCAATGGACTGACGTGTAGTACGCTATGGAGGGGATCATGGGCATTTTTCCACACCCATTTTAGCAACCTGAGCCTACCTAACCCGACCCGACTCGCACTGTAATCAATGTTGCGGGGCAACAGTTTGTGTGAGTTAGATTCATAAATCTGTCAGTTCAAACTTCTTGTCAAGAATAAAATTTGATTCTGGTAATTGTCTTTTTTAATGTTTTTTAAATCATTTATTTTTAAATGGCTCACAAGCAGTGTTTGAGTTGATTTTGTAGTAACCGGAACCGACCCCACTCGCAGGGTGATTGACAGGGGGGGGACTTTTTGTGCATGATATAGGGTTAGATTCATAATTCTGTTAGTTCATATTCTGTTGAATCTTGTTAAAGAATAAAATGTTTATAAATACACATACATGAAAATTAAATAAATGTATATAACACACACAATTATATTTCTTCTAATCCAATAATGAACTTTATTTCAGACTAGACAAGGGACATTAAATAAGAAACATTGTAAATAAGAAACATTGTAAACCTCCCTGCAACTTCACACACACTAGGCCTTATCCCCCCCGGCACTCTCTCGCCTGCCCCCTTACTACAATGTCCCCTCCTATGCCCTTCTCCTCGCTGCCCCGGGCCCCGCACTCTCTCTCCTCGCTGCCCCGGGCCCCGCACTCTCTCTCCCCGCTGCGGATCCAATCTTTTGGCCGGAAGCAAGAAGGCGGGAGCAAGAAAGCGGAGCAAGATGGCGGAACAAGATGGCGGGGGCTGGTTGCTAAAATGAGGCATAAAATCGTCCATGAATCCGCCCATGAACGTACTTCACGTTTGCGTGAGAGTAACCCATCTTGCTCTGCTATAGGATCTTTGGGAAATGGATAGAGAAGAGTTCCTATTACAAGCTCTCCTTGGCCCTGCCAAGAATGTGGTGTCCATTCTTTGGATGATATGCAAGGACTGAGCTGACCAGTCATCAACAGCCCCCCCCCTTCCCTTCCCTTCCCTTCCCTTCCCTTCCCTTCCCTTCCCTTCCCTTCCCTTCCCTTCCCTTCCCCTTCCCTTCCCTTCCCTTCCCTCGTGGGCCATCTCTTTGTCATTGCTCTGTCTTCTTCTCGCTGGATGACAAGCAGAACCATCTTGGTTTAACAGTAGATGTATCTTCTCACTGGATGACAAGCAGAACCATCTTGGTTTAACAGTAGATGTATCTTCTTCTCACTGGATGACAAGCAGAACCATCTTGGTTTAACAGTAGATGTATCTTCTTCCTTTTGGCCTTTCGTTTCTGCAGGTATTTACAGCGGAAACAAAACTACTTCCCTTAGGTCCTGATCTTCCTTTTGTTTTAGTAAAGGTAGAACCTTTGACAGTTGCGATTGGTTTAGGATCTTGAATACTCCCACAGTGTAAATTTGACCTGAACCGTACTTGCTTTTCTATGAAGTTCCCCAGATCAGGAAACATGGCCTCTCCATTCTCATTTTCCTCTAACAGACCAGCTTTATCTTTTCTCTAAGTCTATAGGACAGTTTTAGAGTGATCATTCTCATATTGCCGACAACATTCATTTCTTGCATGTGGTCTAAGAGTGTAGTCATTTCTTTCATACTTGTAACAAATATCGCCAACTCCCGCAATGCTTTTGCATCTTCTGGCTGGATAGCTGTCCATGCGTAGGCCTTCTTCATGGGGATGTCTTTGGATCATGGAAGTTTAAAGGGACTTTTATGTCGTGTGTCGGCCGGCAGTGAGTGAGCGGAGACTGCGGAGGGTTCAACAGCCCCGACCGACCACGGGTGAACAAAAAGGGGAAGATGATTGAATTTTATTACCTTCCATCACAGTGAGGAATGGGGATTCCACTGTGGTGGATGTTTATATTAGATTTTATTTTATGTGGCTGTGTGTCTTGTTGCTTTTTACTCAGTGTGGCTGTACGGTAACTGAAATATCACTGGACCTTAATTGGTGCAAGTGACAATAAATTACAACTTGAACTAGATCAGCTTTTGTCTATTTATTAAAACAAGGATAATGCTGACGGATCGTGCACAATTGTGACGGACGGCTTGATTTCAAAGACAGGACAGGGGCATTCCCTGAGGGATTCGGGTGGTTGGAAGAGGTTTCGTCTGTGTTTTACCCCTCGGTTGTTGTCCGGGGAGGAAGGAGGCGGCACTCGGCCCATCGGGGCTAGGATGCATGGAACTAGTGTAGATTGGATTGAGACTTGGACGGCTGAGTTTGTTGAGGGGGCATGTTGTTCGGGGTGAGACTAGTATTGATGGGGCATGTTGGTCGGGGTGGGACTAGTGTAGATGGGGCATGTTGGTCGGGGTGGGACTAGTGTACATGGGGCATGTTGGTCGGGGTGGGACTAGTGTAGATGGGGCATGTTGGTCGAGGTGGGACTAGTGTAGATGGGGCATGTTGGTCGGGGTGGGACTAGTGTAGATGGGACATGTTGGTCGGGGTGGGACTAGTGTAGATGGGGCATGTTGGTCGGGGTGGGACTAGTGTAGATGGGGACATGTTGGTCGCGGTGGGTCTGGGGGACTAGTGTAGATGGGGCAGGTTGGTCGGGGTGGGACTAGTGTAGATGGGGCTTGTTGGTCGGGGTGGGACTAGTGTAGATGGGGCATGTTGGTCGGGGTGGGACTAGTGTAGATGGGGCATGTTGGTCGGGGTGGGGCTAGTGTAGATGGGGCATGTTGGTCGGGGTGGGACTAGTGTAGATGGGGCATGTTGGTCGGGGTGGGACTAATGTAGATGGGGCATGTTGGTCGGGGTGGAACTAGTGTAGATGGGGCATGTTGGTCGGTCCTGTAACTTCCCGTGGATAAACAATAGGCTGGAAGTGATAGGTAAGAGGGAGTTTGGAGACAAAGTTGGGAACATTTACATGGCCATTTCATGTAAACATAAACACTCTTTAGGAGAACGAGGAGTTCTGTAGCCCCATTGAAGGAAGGATGTGAAGGCTTTGGAGAAGATGCAGAAGAGATTTACCAGGATGTCGTCTGCATTTGAGTGGGAAAAAATGCAACATTTATGAAGTTTTATGAAGGGTTGTGGTAGAAACAGCTCTGAGAGTGAGTGGCGTTTAAGAGGTTTTTAGATAGTTAGATAGGCTCATTAATATGCAGGGAACGAGAGGTTTGGATCATGAGCAGGTTTTTTTAGATAGGCACATTATTTAGATAGGCACATTATTTAGATAGGCACATTATTTAGATAGGCACATTATTATGCAGAGAACGGAGAGATTTGGATCATGAGCAGACAAAAGGAATTAGTATAAATTAGCATCATGATCAACATCGACATTATGGGCCAAAAGGGCTAATTCTGTGGAACCCGGATGTGGCGTCGAAGGACGAGAAGTCGAAGCCAAATAACCGAATGGAAACAAAACCAAAACGCCAAATAACCGAAAGTATACGAAGCGGAAACGCCAATAAACCGAAAGGCCACGTCGCCCAAACGCCAACGAACCGAGTGGCCGCTCTGCTGAAACGGCAAATAATGGACATGACGTCGGCGGGGGGGGGGGGGGATTGGGACTTGTCAGCAATTGTTCCTATATTTAATAGGGAGTTAGATGTGGCTCTTGTGGCTAAAGGGATCAGGGGATATGGAGAGAAGGCAGGTATGGGATACTGAGTTGGATGATCAGCCATGATCATATTGAATGGCGAATGGTGCAGGCTCGAAGGGCCGAATGGCCTCTACTCCTGCACCTATTGTCTATGTTTCTATGTTTTTCCTGCAGTCTGGAGTGGGTCAGTCAGCCACATCCCTAGATGGACCTCTCTTTGTCATGTTGTTGTTTAATCCCTTAGCACAGTAACAGTGCGTGGGACATGGGGCCAATATTTCTGTCCCCATAATCCAGCCTTTGCCCCACAGTAACAGTGTGTGGGACATGGGGCCAATATTCCTGTCCCCATAATCCAGCCTTTGCCCCACAGTGGGCAGCACCAGAACAGAAATAATGCATTTGAAGATTTGTCTTTAGAAACAAGTAAACAAAATGGCGAATGGTGCAGGCTCGAGGGGCAGAATGGCCTCTACTCCTGCATCTGTTGTCTATGTTTCTATGAGAGGTGAGTGGAGGGGATGGAGGGGAGGAGGGAGAAAAAGAGGGGAGAGGGAGAGAGAGGGGAGAGGGGGGGGGAGAGGAGGGGGGGAGGGAGGAGAGGGGGGAGAGGAGAGGGTGAGAGGAGAGGGTGAGAGGAGAGGAGAGGGTGAGGAGAGGAGAGGGGAGGAGCGTGGAGGGGAGGAGAGGGGAGGAGAGGAGGGGAGAGGAGAGGGGAGGGGAGAGGGAGAAGGGGGGAGAGAGGAGGGAGGGGGGAGGGAGGAGGGGGGGGAGAGGGGGAGGGGGGGGGGGGGGAGAGGGGAGGGGAGGCGGGGGGGGGAGGGGAGAGGGAGAGGGGGAGAGGGGAGGAGAGAGAGGAGAGGGGGGGGGGAGAGGAGAGGGGGGCGAGGAGAGGAGAGGGAGGGGGAGGAGAGGGGAGGGGGGAGGTGGAGAGAGGAGAGGAGAGGGGGGGGGAGGAGGGGGAGAGGGAGAGGAGGGGGAGGGGGGGAGGAGAGGAGAGGGGGGAGAGCAGAGGGGGAGATGAGAGGAGGGGGAGGAGAGGGGGGAGAGGAGAGGGGGGAGAGGAGAGGAGAGGGGGGAGGAGAGGAGGGAGGAGAGGAGAGGAGAGGATAGGAGAGGAGAGGAGAGGGGGGGGGGGAAGGAGAGGGGGGGGAGAGGAGAGGGAGGGAGAGGAGAGAGGGGATGGGAGGAGAGGGGGGGGGGGGGAGGGGGGGGGGGCGATATGTTGTCTGATGTGTTGCTGGTTGGGGGTGGTGCATTTTCCATGGGGTCCGCTCTGGGCCCTGGCCTAAAAAAGGCTTCCGGTGGTGAAGTGCAGACCCCGAGCTTTCACCAGTCCCATAGGGTTGACGTCTTGTCGACTGGTGGACGCGGTGGGGTACTGCCGCTTGGGTTTAGTGGGTTTGCTCGTCCCGGGGCCTGCCCTCATGAGGCCAAATGTTTTGGACTCCTCCTCCATGTCCGTTACATTTTTGGAGAGGTCCTTGCCGAAGAGCAGGATTTCTGGCTCTATGGGCGGCCATTTACACAAACCCGTGAATTTGGGGTTGAGGGCAGGTCTTATAATCTCCTTACAGAGGTTATTGATCTCGAAATGGGTATTGCACAGCAGTGCCAGTGTATCCTGCTGGTTTGTGGTCATTTCCACTCCATCCACAGAACGAGCATAGGAAGTGATGGTCTCTTCCATACCCCGCAACACTGCTCTCTCTCCCCATTCCCCCCACTCGCAACAAGGGCAGAGTCCCACCAGTCCTCACCTTTCAACCCGCCAGCCGTCACATACAACAAATCATCCTCCGCCATTCCTGCCACCTCCAACGTGAACCCACCACTCGCCATATCTTCCCATCTCCCCCCATGTCTGCCTTCCGCAAAGACCACTCCCTCCGCAACTCCCTTGTCAATTAGAAACATAGAAACATAGAAAATTGGTGCAGGAGTAGAGGCCATTCGGCCCTTCGAGCCTGCACCGCCATTTGATATGATCATGGCCGATCATCCAACTCAGTATCCCATCCCTGCCTTCTCTCCATATGCCCTGATCCCTTTAGCCACAAGGGCCACATCTAACTCCCTCTTAAATATAGCCAATGAACTGTGGCCTCAACTACCTTCCGTGGCAGAGAATTCCACAGATTTACCACTCTCTGTGTAAAAAATGTTTTTCTCATCTCGGTCCTAAAAGTCATCCTTCTTATCCTTAAACTGTGACCCCTAGTTCTGGACCCCTAATTCTTCCCTTCCCTCCCGTACCACCCCCTCCCCGGGCACTTTCCGTTGCAACCGCAAGAAATGCAACACCTGTCCCTTTACCTCCCCCTCGATTCCATTCAAGGACCCAAGCAGTCGTTCCAGGTGCGACAAAGGTTTACCTGCATCTCCTCCAACCTCATCTACTGCATCCGCTGCTCTAGATGTCAGCTGATTTACATCGGTGAGACCAAGCGGAGGTTGGGCGATCGTTTCACCGAACACCTCCGATCGGTCTGCAAGAACCTACCTGACCTCCCGGTGGCTCAGCACTTCAACTCCCCCTCCTATTCCCAATCCGACCTCTCTGTCCTGGGTCTCCTCCATTGCCAGAGTGAGCAACACCGGAAATTGGAGGATCAGCACCTCATATTTCGCCTGGGGAGCCTGCATCCGGTGGCATGAACATTGAATTCTCCCAATTTTGTCAGCCCTTGCTGTTTCCTCCTCTTCCTTAGCCCTCGAGCTGCCTCCTCCCATCCCCCCGCCCTCGGGCTCCACCTCCCTTTGTTTTCCTTCCTTCTCCCTGCCCCCCCCCCCCCCCCCTACCAGTCTGAAGAAGGGTTTCGGCCCGAAACGTTACCTATCTCCTTCGCTCCATAGATGCTGCTGCACCCGCTGAGTTTCTCCAGCATTTTTGTGGACCATATGAAGTGATGGCTGACGTCAGGACCCTGAGGATCCGCTGTAGTTTGAGTTCTTGGTTGAGGATGTTCTGCCCAACGTGCCCCCAGATTTGGCTATTGACGGCCGGCACGTTGAGCGAGGTGCAATTTTCTGGGGCCGAATACAGCTCTAGGGCCTCATTGACTACCTGTTCCTGTAGGGGCTTGAAGGACAGGTAGTTAATGCTGGCCGCCAGTTTTGGCTCTAACTGCTCGTGGAGCTGCCACGTAGCGATTCACCACACCCAGCAGCTCTTCCTGGTCCTGTACCCCAAGCGTACTCCCGACATCTTCGGCCAGTGACCCCTCTTCTTGACCAGCCCAGCCCTGGTCGCCAAAGCTGCCCTCGGCTGAGGGGGAAGCGATGGCCAGTGCGTTGTGAGGCCTGAACTCCCTTGGCGAGACTGCTCCAGCTCCCGAAGCAAATCTCGCTGGGGCATTTGCTCCATGAGCCGCTCCATGCAGCTCAAGCGGCTGTCTCTGCCCCCCACTGATGGAACGCTCCTGTTCCGTCGGAGTCGAACGGGGAGCGACCTTCTTTCCTTGTTTAGCCTTGTTCATTCTTGCCAAGGTTCCTCATGGAAGGTTGGTTAAGAAGGTTCAATGGTTGGGTATTAATGGTGGAGTAGCAAGATGGATTCAACAGTGGCTGAATGGGAGATGCCAGAGGGTAATGGTGGATGGCTGTTTGTCAGGTTGGAGGCCAGTGACTAGTGGGGTGCCACAGGGATCTGTGTTGGGTCCACTGTCGTTTGTCATGTACATCAATGATCTGGATGAAGGTGTGGTAAATTGGATTAGTAAGTATGCAGATGATACCAAGATAGGGGGTGTTGTGGATAATGAAGAGGATTTCCAAAGTCTACAGATTGATTTAGGCCATTTGTAAGAGTGGGCTGAAAGATGGCAGATGGAGTTTAATGCTGATAAATGTGAGGTGCTACACCTTGGCAGGACAAATCAAAATAGGACGTAAATGGTAAATAGTAGGGAATTGAAGAATGCAGTTGAACAGAGGGATCTGGGAATAACCGTGCATAGTTCCTTGAAGGTGGAATCTCATATAGATAGGGTGGTAAAGAAAGCTTTTGGTATGCTAGCCGTTATAAATCAGAGCATTGAGTATAGAAGCTGGGATGTAATGTTAAAATGTACAAGGCATTGGTGAGGCCAATTCTGGAGTATGGTGTACAATTTTGGTTGCCTAATTATAGGAAGGATGTCAACAAAATAGAGAGAGTACAGAGGAGATTTACTAGAATGTTGCCTGGGTTTCAGCAACTAAGTTACAGGAAAGGTTGAACAAGTTAGGTCTTTATTCTTTGGAGCGCAGAAGGTTAAGGGGGGACTTGATAGAGGTTTTTAAAATGATGAGAGGGATAGACAGAGTTGATGTGTATCAGCTTTTCCCAATGAGAGTAGGGAAGATTGAAACAAGAGGACACAACTTGAGAATTAGGGGACAGATGTTTAGGGGTAAAATGAGGGGGAACCTCTTTACTCAGAGAGTGGTAGCTGTGTGGAATGAGCTTCCAGTGAAGGTGGTGGAGGCAGGTTCGATTTTATCATTTAAAAATAAATTGGATAGTTATATGGACGGGAAGGGAATGGAGGGTTATGGTCTGAGTGCAGGAAGTTGGGACTAAGGGAGAATGAGTGTTCGGCACGGACTAGAAGGGTCGAGATGGCCTGCTTCCGTGCTGTAATTGTTATATGGTTATATGGTTATTCTTCTGTAGTGCATAAAGCAGAACCTCAGAGTAAGTACTTACCTGACGGTCCGTCTTTTTAAACTTGTAGCGGGAGTTTGTCGCTGTTGCATCTGCGTGAACGCTCATGTCGTGCATGCGTGCTGGACGGGGTCTTCACGTAGTCACTCACGTGACTCCAAAGTATAATGAATGCTATTCACAACTGAAGTTAGAATAGTTTCCAGTAACACATATTCAAGCAGATGACTGTGTGATGTTTGAAATGTCTATGATAATGGCAAATGACAGAATCTGTTGTTTTGTAATAAATGGAACGGTGAATATTCTTGCCTGTTCATGCTGTAGTTGGCCCAATAGATCAAACTAATATTCATTGCATCAGATCATGGCGGAGGTTGGACTTATGAGGTCACCAATCAGCTGCATGTGATCATCAAACTACTACAATTTGTCAAAGTAAGTCCAATATTGAGAGCAAATTTCTCCTCAGTTCTGAATTTCACTCAAGGTAGAACCTCCAGCAAACATCTTCACAATCACTAGTTTTCCCCTCTGTCATTTGGTGTTCTCCAAGCCCAACCTCACAGAGTTGCACCAAGATCTTCACAGCCTAGAGATATAGACACGAGAGATACATTGTGTTCCAGGTGTACACTGGCCCTATCCCCGAACTCTATCCCCATTACATTGATGACTGTACATCGATGCTAGAAAATATATCCACAATATGCAAACACAATCCATACCCAGAATTGTTTGGTCATGTTAGTGGAGTGGCACAAATTGACCCAGTTAGTCACCATCATAACTTGGAAATACATTGCTGGTCCTTCGTTATTTGTGGGGCCTACTCCTATCATTTACATCATTTACTAAACACATCCATCAGTGGTGGAATAAGGATGGTCACATCCTCATGGGTTAAAAACTGGAAGCCTAAACACTGAGGCCCACATCCAAAAACATAGATTTATCAGCAAAACATCTGGAGGGAATCACAACTTGCAGCTCATCATCAGCTCAGGAGTTAGTGTCGTCCTCATTGTGACAAGAAATCTAATCAGGCTCCTTCCTTAATCCAGGTTAACAACTCATTTCCCCATATTGTGTGAATTCTGCAGAGAAATACAATTCATTTTTATTGCTGCTCAGCCTCTGTTTTAGATATTTTTCCCCAGTTCCTGAATCTTTCTCTTCGTAATTCATCTCATCTCCCCGTCCACCCCACACTGTCCGTCACTCTCACATTCTAAACATAGAAACATAGACAATAGGTGCAGGAGTAGAGGCCATTCGGCCCTTCGAGCCTGCACCATTCGCCATTCAATATGATCATGGCTGATCATCCAACTCAGTATCCTGTACCTGCCTTCTCTCCATACCCCCTGATCCCTTTAGCCACAAGGGCCACATCTAACTCCCTCTTAAATATAGTAAATTAACTGTGGCCTCAACTACCTTCTGTGGCAGAGAATTCCACAGATTCACCAATCTCTCTGTGTGTGAAAAAAAAATGTTTTTCTCATCTCCGTCCTAAAAGATTTTCCCCCTCATCCTTAAACTGTGTGTGGCCCCTTGTTCTGGACCTCCCCAACATCGGGAACAATCTGGAGAAACTCAGCGGGTGCAGCAGCATCTATGGAGCGAAGGAGATCCTTCGTCTGAAGAAGGGTTTCGGCCCGAAACGTTGCCTATTTCCTTCGCTCCATAGATGCTGCTGCACCCGCTGAGTTTCTCCAGCTTTTATGTGTAACCTTCGATTCTCCAGCATCTGCAGTTCCCTCTTAAACATCGGGAACAATCTTCCTGCTTCTAGCCTGTCCAACCCCTTAAGAATTTTGTACGTTTCTATAAGATCCTCCCCTCAATCTTCTAAATTCTAGCAAGTACAAGCCAAGTCTAACCAGTCTTTCTTCATATGAAAGTCCTGCCATCCCAGGAATCAGTCTGGTGAACCTTCTCTGTACTCCCTCAACTCCCTCCAGGGCCTAACACAGATCCTTCCTCTTTTACGCTGACGTTGTCTCTCTTTACCCTTTACATTTAAAAGTAATTCCGTATAATTCTATTTATGTAATTTCTTTAAATACATGAGAACAGAACATGGGGCATGTGTGTTGAGGATGCATTTATTATAAGGATAGTAACTAACTATTGTATTGTTGGTGTCTTGACCAAAAAGCGTAATTTTAAATTATTGTTGCTACTTCCCACTGATTAAAAAATATAATAATGGTGTTTGTCTCTAGTAAATGTTGCTCTTTATTCATTAAAACATATTTCAATCTCCAACCTGGTTTGGTGTTTCCGGGTTCCAAAACAGTGTTTGGATATTTAAAATAATTTATGCGATAACACAATGTATTTTTGAATGTATGTAAGTGGCAAACAAATCTATTGGAGATGATGGTGATGTACCGTGTAGAATAGATAAGGGAGAAGATGTGGAGACACAAGAGTTTGTAGATTCTGGAAACACCAGCAAAGAGCAAACTGCTGGAGGGAATTTGTGGATCAGGAATCATCTGTGGAAGTAAATGGACAGATGACCATTCGCAACTGAAGAAGGGTCACGATACACAGGGTCATCTGTACATTTACCTCGACAGATGCTGCCTGACCCACTGAGTCCCTCCAGCAGATTGTTGTTGTTTGTTTCAGGGAGAACAAGTCGATGTGTCCAATTTTCAGAAGGTCTTTGAATTTTAAACATGTGGATTAGGCAATATTAAACAGGCATGAATTGAAAATAATTTGGCAGACAGGAAACAGAGAGGAGACTTTGTTAGGGTGGCAGGTGGTGATGAATGATCCAGCATCAAGCCAGTTCTTGAGTCTGTTATTTTCAATGTTCATCTATGGTATTGACAAGGAAACAAATTGAATGTTTCTAAGTTTGATGACATGAAACTGAGAGTAAATAGGAGAAGCAAAGAGGATGCAAAGAGGTTTCCAGGTGATGTCAGTCAGTTGAGTTACTTGTCAAATATACACAGATGCAGCAGAGAGTCATAGAGCTGTAGAGCATGGAAATAGACACATCAACCCAACACACACATGCTGACCAAGATGTCCAACTGACCCCATCACAATTGGCTGTCCCTGGCCCATGTCTCTCCAAACATGTCTTTGTGCTCTCCTTACCGGAGAAAGGGTTTTTCAGCCACACATGTAATGCAGCCAAGGCTGACCAGACTGATTCCTGGAATGGCAGGACTAATGTGTAAGGAGAGGAGGAGCTGACTGAGCCAGTAGTCACTGGAGTTTAGAAGACTTAAACATGACCTCTCTAAATTAAACAACATTCAAAGCAGAGCTAGACAGACTCGATACATAAAGATATTTCCAGTGACTGTAGGATCTGGAACAAGGGGTTTTGGACTCAAGATAAGGGGTGAAACATTTAGGGCTGAGACATTTCTTCATTGTGAATATGGTGAGCCATTGAAATTCACCCCACAGAAAATGGTAGATGGCAGGTCACTGAATCTTGTTAAGTTGGGGATAGATTTATTTGACATAAAATGCATCAACATTTATCGGGAGAGAATTGGAATATGAGAATGTTTTGAATGATTGAACAGGCTCAAAGTGACAAATAATCCACCCCTGATTCTCTTTTGCATGTTTCAATAGGTTTGGGATAGTTTGATGTTGTCTTTGTCCTTCACAATTCTGATGTTTATTTACACATTGTGAAATTTAGTCAGATAAAAAACAGGAAGTGGAACAGCCCACAGGTCAGAATAGACGAATCATTGTGGTTAAATTGCAACAGATCTTCCTGCAGCTTTGACCATTGCTCTGAATTTTACATCATATCCTGAATGTGATGTGGGAAAAGGCAGAATCCTTGCTCTCTTCACACCTCACATTCTTTATATTCAAAAATAAACTTTATTTCAGAATAAAATATATGCACCAAACTAGTCTGAAGAGTCCCAACTCAAAACTATCCTTGTTCAACAGGAATGCTGCCTGACACACTGAGTTACTCCAGTATTTTCTGTCTTTCCTTGGTAAAACAGCATCTGCAGTTCCATAATTCTATACACAACTAACACAAATGCTTTTGGTGTCTATACATTCAATAATGTCACACTCAGTAGTGTTTGTACCTGTCTTTACACAATATACTGTCATTTGGCCCCCTGGGGTGATATCCCTTCCATTGTATGAGGGTTGACCCACCAGACTCAGTCCTCAATGTCCAGCAGGGGAAGGTCCCAAGACAGTGATCCTCTCTAACAGAGTCTATAAATTGGCTGCACAAAGCTTCAGTGCGTCCCTCAGCATGTTATCCTGCAGTCTGGAGTGGGTCAGTCAGCTACATCCCTAGATGGACCTCTCTTTGTCATATCGTTGTTTTATTCCTCAGCACAGTAACAGTGTGTGGGACATGGGGCAATGTTCCTGTCCCCATAATCCAGCCTTTGCCCCACAGTAACAGTGTGTGGGACATGGGGCAATGTTCCTGTCCCCATAATCCAGCCTTTGCCCCACAGTAACAGTGTGTGGGACATGGGGCAATGTTCCTGTCCCCATAATCCAGCCTTTGCCCCACAGTAACAGTGTGTGGGACATGGGGCAATGTTCCTGTCCCCATAATCCAGCCTTTGCCCCACAGTAACAGTGTGTGGGACATGGGGCAATGTTCCTGTCCCCATAATCCAGCCTTTGCCCCACAGTGGGCAGCACCAGAACAGAAATAATGTATTTGAAGATTTGTCTTTAGAAACAAGTAAAGAGAATGTGGTCTCTATATCACCAGCATCCTCAAGGAAAGACAAACCTGCTATCCTTATACAGTCTGTGATGTACATGACCAGGGGGCACAATAATGTGATTCACAATTTGGATCAGTTGCAGGATAATTCAGGATGGCACGAAAGTGTCCACATTTAGTGGAAACATTAAAACAATGGAAAATGTTCCACAGTTTGTGTTTACCAGTCCTATAGAGCTGCATTCTGACATTGTGACTCTGACGTTCAATAGCCTTAGCATTGAAGGCAAGCATACTCCACCCTATCTACTTGTGCTGCAACCTTCAGTGTCCAATCAACTTGTAGTCCAAATGTGCTGAAGATATGTGTCTCAGATCGGGGCAGTCTCAAATCTGCACTTTATTTTCTCACAGGGAGGTGCACACAATAAGTTAAAATGTTGTACAAAAATAAAGTGTATATAAAGGGTCTTTAGGACCGGGTAATGGGGGGTGCTATATATACATTTTTAATGAAAACAAGTGTTATCCTATACTTTTTTCACATTTTTGTGTGGCACATGTCAATGTAGTCTGACATATTTTCCAATGGATTTCCTTTTTTTTTTTCTTTCAATTCAAGGGCACTTTCATTATTTTCTTTGCTTCCTTCTCTAATTCCCAATGAAAAGGGGTTTTTGGTTCCAGTCCTTCCACAATTACTGCACTTGACATTGACTCTGACCTTCACTGATCTCTTGCTTACTTTTTCAGTACTTCTTTTACCCTTTTTCTTTTGCTGCATCAAAAAATGTCAATAAACATAATGTAATAAGATATATGTGATGTATTAATGTGATTTACTGTACTGCTAATAAAAAATTAAAAATTAAAAAAAAAAATTCTCACAGGGAATCCACAAAATGAGGCCGAGGTTTCTCTGCAACAGTTTGCCTGCTGGTTTGATGTTGGGTGTCTTTGTTTTCCTGCTTCGACCAGTTTCCACACAGAGTAAGTACTTTCTCTTCACCGGTCACAATCACCTTGCATTAATTATCATTGTCCGTGTAAACCCGCACCCTATTGTCAATCTCACTTTCCTCTCCACATCCCTGTATGTGTTGCTGCCTCACAAATCCACCCCATCCTTGCTGGACCTCCATTCCACATCCCTGTATGTGTTGCTGCCTCACAAATCCACCCCATCCTTGCTGGACCTCCATTCCACATCCCTGAATGTGTTGCTGCCTCACAAATCCACCCCATCCTTGCTGGACCTCCATTCCACATCCCTGTATGTGTTGCTGCCTCACAAATCCACCCCATCCTTGCTGGACCTCCATTCCACATCCCTGTATGTGTTGCTGCTTCACAAATCCACCCCATCCTTGCTGGACCTCCATTCCACATCCCTGTATGTGTTGCTGCCTCACAAATCCACCCCATCCTTGCTGGACCTCCATTCCACATCCCTGTATGTGTTGCTGCCTCACAAATCCATGCCATCCTGGTTGTTGCTCCATTACTGAGCCCCTCCCATCTGCTCCCTCCCCTCATGGAGACATGCCCACCTGTGAGCTTGTTGCAGAGGTCTCTGCCCAAGAATCACCTGCAATGTCTCCACTTCACGCTCCTGCAGTTTCCTCGAGCTGCCTCAGACAATAAGTGAGTTCGGTATTCCGAAAAAATGCAAGGAATCATGGGATTTGTCAAAGGTCGTAAGCTATAAGCATAAATAGATCTCAGCGCTATAGATACAGTGAGTATACTTTTGGTCTGATTTTAAGCTTCTATTTGTCATGGCTGATCCAAAGTACCAAGATATGAAGCTGGAAGATTTTATGTCAAGGAAAGTCGATGCTTTGAAGAATTTTTTAGTGGAGAGGGGGTTAAAAAAAATGGGAAGAAAAGCTGAACTTGCTGTGTCTGCAGCAATTTAAATCAGTCTAAAGAATTCCTTAAAGTCTATTGAAAGTTATAGAAATCATACATTTAATTTAATATCAAGTAGATGTGATAATAAAATGCTGTATTTACTCAGTTATTCCAATATTGAGTGTAATTATCTCCTGAGTTTCACACACAAGGTAAACCCCACCAGTCACCAGCCTCATCATCATCCAATTTCTTCTGCAATTTCTTCTCCAAATCAAACGGCACAGTTTGCACCAAGACCTTCACAACCTCTGGGAATAAATCACGTCCCTTCCAGTTCAATTCAGTTTAGTTCAGTGTCACGTTGGTGAGGTAAAGAGAAAAGCTTTTGCAGAATGCTAACCAGCCTGGAGAAAGACAAGTATAATGAATGCTATTCACAACTGAAGTTAGAATAGTTTCCAGTAACACATATTCAAGCAGATGACTGTGTGATGTTTGAAATGTCTATGATAATGGCAAATGACAGAATCTGTTGTTTTGTAATAAATGGAACGGTGAATATTCTTGCCTGTTCATGCTGTAGTTGGTCCCGATAGATCAAACTAATATTCATTGCATCAGATCATGGCGGAGGTTGGACTTAGAAGGTCACCAATCCACTGCATATGATCATCAAACTACTACAATTTGTCAAAGTAAGTCCAATATTGAGAGCAAATTTCTCCTCAGTTCTGAATTTCACTCAAGGTAGAACCTCCAGCAAACATCTTCACAATCACTAGTTTTCCCCTCTGTCATTTGGTGTTCTCCAAGCCCAACCTCACAGAGTTGCACCAAGATCTTCACAGCCTAGAGATATAGACACGAGAGATACATTGTGTTCCAGGTGTACACTGGCCCTATCCCCGAACTCTATCCCCATTACATTGATGACTGAACTCTATCCACAATATGCAAACACAATCCATACCCAGAATTGTTTGGTCATGTTAGTGGAGTGGCACAAATTGACCCAGTTAGTCACCATCATAACTTGGAAATACATTGCTGGTCCTTCGTTATTTGTGGGGCCTACTCCTATCATTTACATCATTTACTAAACACATCCATCAGTGGTGGAATAAGGATGGTCACATCCTCATGGGTTAAAACTGGAAGCCTAAACACTGAGGCCCACATCCAAAAACATAGATTTATCAGCAAAACATCTGGAGGGAATCACAACTTGCAGCTCATCATCAGCTCAGGAGTTAGTGTCGTCCTCATTGTGACAAGAAATCTAATCAGGCTCCTTCCTTAATCTGGGTTAACAACTCATTTCCCCCATATTGTGTGAATTCTGCAGAGAAATACAATTCATTTTTATTGCTGCTCAGCCTCTGTTTTAGATATTTTTCCCCAGTTCCTGAATCTTTCTCTTCATAATTCATCTCATCTCCCCGTCCACCCCACACTGTCCGTCACTCTCACATTCTAAACATAGAAACATAGACAATAGGTGCAGGAGTAGAGGCCATTCGGCCCTTCGAGCCTGCACCATTCGCCATTCAATATGATCATGGCTGATCATCCAACTCAGTATCCTGTACCTGCCTTCTCTCCATACCCCCTGATCCCTTTAGCCACAAGGGCCACATCTAACTCCCTCTTAAATATAGTCAATGAACTGTGACCTCAACTACCTTCTGTGGCAGAGAATTCCACAGATTCACCACTCTCTGTGTGAAAAATGTTTTTCTCATCTCGTTCCTAAAAGATTTCCCCCTTATCCTTAAACTGTGTGTGGCCCCTTGTTCTGGACTTCCCCAACATCGGGAACAATCTTCCTGCATCTAGCCTGTCCAACCCCTTAAGAATTTTGTAATTTTCTATAAGATCCCCCCCCTCAATCTTCTAAATTCTAGCGAGTACAAGCCAAGTCTATCCAGTCTTTCTTCATATGAAAGTCCTGCCATCCCAGGAATCAGTCTGGTGAACCTTCTCTGTACTCCCTCAACTCCCTCCAGGGCCTAACACAGATCCTTCCTCTTTTACGCTGACGTTATCTCTCTTTACCCTTTACATTTAAAAGTAATTCCGTATAATTCTATTTATGTAATTTTTTTAAATACATGAGAACAGAACATGGGGCATGTGTGTTGAGGATGCATTTATTATAAGGATAGTAACTAACTATTGTATTGTTGGTGTCTTGACCAAAAAGCGTAATTTTAAATTATTGTGCTACTTCCCACTGATTAAAAAATAAAATAATGGTGTTTCTCTCTAGTAAATGTTGCTCTTTATTCATTAAAACATATTTCAATCTCCAACCTGGTTTGGTGTTTCCGGGTTCCAAAACAGTGTTTGGATATTTAAAATAATTTATGCGATAACACAATGTATTTTTGAATGTATGTAAGTGAAATGATGGCATGAAACTGAGAATAAATAGGAGAAGCAAAGAGGATGCAAAGAGCTTTGACACAAATTGACCCAGTTAGTCACCATCATAACTTGGAAATACATTGCTGATCCTTCGTTATCTGTGGGGCCTACTCCTATCATTTACATCATTTACTAAACACGTCATTTACTAAACACTCGAAATTTAGTTGAGATAAAAAATAGGAAGCGAATCAGCCCAGAGCTGAGAATAGACGAATCATTGTGGTGAAATTGCAACAGCTCTTCCTGCAGCTTTGACCATTGCTCTGAATGATTCAGGATATTGGTCAAAGCTGCAGGAAGATCTGTTGCAATTTAACCACAATGATTCGTCTATTCTCAGCTCTGGACTGTTTCACTTCCTGTTTTTTATCTGACTAAATTTCACAATGTGTAAATAAACATCAGAATTGTGAAGGACAAAGATAACATCAAACTATCCCAAAACATAGTGAAACGTGCAAAAGAGAATCAGGGGTGGATTATTTGTCACTTTGAGCTTGTTCAATCATTCAAGACATTCTCTTATTCCAATTCTCTCCCGATAAATGTTGATGCATTTTATGTCAAATAAATCTATCCCCAATTTAACAAGATTCAGTGACCTGCCATCTACCATTTTCTGTGGGCTGAATTTCAATGGCTCACCATATTCACAATGAAGAAATGTCTCAGCCCTAAATGTTTCACCCCTTATCTTGAGTCCAAAACCCCTTGTTCCAGATCCTAGTCACTGGAAATGTCTTAATGTATCGAATCTGTCTAGCTCTGCTTTGAATGTTTAATTTTTTAATTTTTTTTTCAAAATATTTTTTATTTTTTATTACATCATTACAGTCTTACATTTTTAAATTGATAATATTGTCAGTTATTATTACATTGTCTCCAATACCTTTTGCCTTTTACTTCCTTTTTTTTTAAACTAGATAGAACTAAAGAGATAGATGAAGTAAAGGGAGAAAAAGAAAGAGAAGAAAAACAAAAACAAAAAAAAAAAAAAAGATAGTTAAAGAAGAATGGAAAAATTTATTAAAATAAAAAACATCGTTCGAGATATGTTCGTACATTTCAGAGTATAGCGTTTCATCCATTCTTTAGCCCGAGTGCTAGTCAGGTTCCTGTGCTGAACTATTCTGACCCTTTAAGTAATCAATAAAAGGAGACCATGTTCCAACGAATAATTCCTGTTTGTCCAACAGGGAAAATCTGATTCTTTCCATGTTTAAGGTCTCCGTCATTTCTGTAATCCACATTTTGATTGTAGGGCCTTTCCAAAATTTTAGAATTAATTTTTTTCCTGTTATTAAACTATAATCAATAAAGTTTATTTGTGTTATTCTAAATGTTTGATTTAATTATAATATTCCGAGTATTATTAATTTTGGATCTGGGTCCAATTGTGTGTTGGTTACTTTAGATATTATACTGAAAATATTTACCCCGAATTTTTTAATTTTTATACAGTTTGCAAACATATGAGATAATGTAGCTTCTAAATGTTGACATTTATCACATATAGGTGAAATATGTTGAAAAATTTTATGTAGTTTTGTTTTTGAATAATGTAACCTATGTATTACTTTAAATTGTATTAGAGAATGTCTGGCGTTTAGTGAACACTGATGTATGTGTTGCAAACTTTCTTCCCAAGTATCTTTCGTTATTACTTGATTTAATTCTTTTTCCCATGTTTGTCTGTGTAAGTCCGTCGAAGGAATGTCACTGTCTAATAAGATATTATATATATAAGATATGAATTTTTCTGTATTAGGATGTTTGTTCCAACATTCATCAAGAATTTCTGAGTTTCTAATTCGAACATTTTGAGAGTTCGATTTTACATAATCTCTAAGTTGAAGATATCTGAAATAATCATTTCCTCGAAGTCCATAAGTCTGTTGCAACTCCTGAAATGTCAGAAAAGTGCCTTCCTTGTAAAAAAGTGTCCCATTTGCTTTTAATTCCCATAATCTTCCATTGTGTAAAGCCCCCGTCCAACCATGAAGGCTTAAACAAAGGATTATTCACAGTTGGAAGAAAAAGTGATAAATTATCTAATTTTAATGTCTTTTTTAATTGTTTCCAAATTCGTATAGCACTAAATATTATAGGGTTTTCCCTATAAATTTTTTTGTTTAATTTAGACGTAGCAAATAATATCGAACCGATATCAAAAGGTAAACAATCTTCCTTTTCCATTTTTAACCCAGTCTGGTTGATGATCTATTTCTTCCAACCAGAAATTCATATTTTTTAATATTAACTGCCCAGAAATAAAACAAAAAGTTAGGTAAAACAATTGGTCCATTTATTTTTGATTTACACAAGTGTCTCAACTTATCCTATGATTCTTATAATCCCAGATAAAATCATAACAATAGAGTCCAATTAAAAAAAAAAAAAATTTTTTCCATATATATAAAAACGTCTGAAAAAGGTATAATATTTGCGGTAAAAAAAAATCATTTTTTTATGGCATTAATTTTGCCAACCATTGATTAGGAAGTGTGTCCTCCTATTGAATGTTCTTATGTAGTTTCTTCAGTAATGGGGGGAAATTTGCTTTAAATAATGATGTATATATCTTAGTTACATAAATACCTAGATATGATAAATTTTTCATTTACTTTTTATCCATGGAAATGTAAATGTTGTATTATCTGTTTGTTATGTTCCCTTATTGGCATAATTTCACTTTTATTCCAATTTATTCTGTATCCTGAAAGTGAACCAAATTGGGTTATTAGCTTTAATAAGTTTGGGATACTAATTTCTGGTTTTGTAATGTAAATTAATACGTCATCTGCGTATAGAGAAATTTTATTCACTGTGTCCTTTGTGTTATACCCATGTATTTCCGGATGCCCCCTAACTCTTTCTGCCAGTGGCTCAATAGCAAGCGCAAATAATAATGGAGATAACGGGCATCCTTGTCTACAACCTCTAGATAGGCTAAATTTAGATGACAACCTTTGGTTAGTAAATATTCTAGCCGTGGGATTTGTATATAACAGTTTTATCCATGTACAGAATTTCTCCCCTAGCTGCACCTTTTCCATCACCAAAAATAAATAAGACCATTCGACCTGATCAAATGCTTTTTCAGCGTCAAGTGAGATTATTGCTAGATCTTCATTAATAATTCTCTTGGAATATATAATATTAAATAATCTTCTTAGATTATAATATGAGTACCGTTTCTGAATAAAGCCTGTTTGGTCAGGGTGTATTAATTTATTCATCACTGTACTTAATCTATGCGCTAGTATTTTAGTTAATATTTTCTGGTCTGTATTTAAAAGCGCAATTGCTCTGTATGATCCCGGGTCTTCCGGATCTTTATCAGCTTTAGGAATAAGTGTTATTATAGATTCATTTAAAGTGTCTGGAAGTTTCTGTTGAGTATAGATATACTCATACAGTCTTTGTAAACATGGGCAAAGCAAATCATAAAATTTTTTGTAAAATTCGGAGCCTAAACCATCTGGTCCTACTGCTTTACCATTTTTTAAAGAGCCAATAGACTCCTCAATATCCTTTATCGTAATCTCCCTTTCTTTTCCAGATCCTACAGTCACTGAAAATGTCTTAATGTATCGAGTCTGTCTAGCTCTGCTTTGAATGTTGTTTAATTTAGAGAGGTCATGTTTAAGTCTTCTAAACTCCAGTGACTACTGGCTCAGTCAGCTCCTCCTCTCCTTACACATTAGTCCCGCCATTCCAGGAATCAGTCTGGTCTGCCTTGGCTGCATTACATGTGTGGCTGAAAAACCTTTTCTCCGGTAAGGAGAGCACAAAGACATATTTGGAGAGACATGGGCCTGGGACAGCCAATTGTGATGGGGTCAGTTGGACATCTTGGTCAGCATGTGTGTGTTGGGTTGATGTGTCTATTTCCATGCTCTACAGCTCTATGACTCTCTGCTGCATCTGTGTATACTTGGCAAGTAACTCAACTGACTGACATCACCTGGAAACCTCTTTGCACCCTCTTTGCTTCTCCTATTTACTCTCAGTTTCATGTCATCAAACTTACAAACATTAAATTTGTTTCCTTGTCAATACCATAGATGAACATTGAAAATAACAGACTCAAGAGCATGGCTTGATGTTAGATCATTCATCATCACCTGCCACCCTATCAAAGTCTCCTCTCTGTTTCCTGTCTGCCAAATAATTTTCAATTCATGCCTGTTTAATATTGCCTAATCCACATGTTTAAAATTCAAAGACCTTCTGAAAATTGGACACATCGACTTGTTCTCCCTGAAACAAACAAAAACAATCTGCTGGAGGGACCCAGTGGGTCAGGCAGCATCTGTCGAGGTAAATGTACAGATGACCCTGTGTATCGTGACCCATCTTCAATTGCGAATGGTCATCTGTCCATTTACTTCCACAGATGATTCCTGATCCACAAATTCCCTCCAGCAGTTTTCGCTTTGCTGGTGTTTCCAGAATCTACAGGCTCTTGTGCCTCCACATCTTTTCCCTTATCTATTCTACACGGTACATCACCATCATCTACAATAGATTTGTTTGCCATCATTTCACTTACATACATTCAAAAATACATTGTGTTATCGCAAAATTATTTTAAATATCCAAACACTGTTTTGGAACCCGGAAACACCAAACCAGGTTGGAGATTGAAATATGTTTTAAGGAATAAAGATCAACATTTACTAGAGACAAACACCATTATTTTATTTTTTAATCAGTGGGAAGTAGCAACAATAATTTTAAAATTACGCTTTTTGGTCAAGACACCAACAATACAATAGTTAGTTACTATCCTTATTGTAGATGGTTATGCATGCAACCATATATGTAACTACCTCATTAGCATATTGTCCCTCCCACATTCTATAGAATAACTGTAGTATCTGCATGTTCCCTCCCTGTTAGGTTCCAGTACGTGTGTAGACCAGTTGTGGTTAGTACTGGAACGTGTGTGATTAGTGTCTGAATAAAGACTTAGTTAAAGGACCATGGACGACATCTAGTTTCCTTTACCTGGTGTCAGAATTGGGATGGTATTGTCAAATGCAACCAGGCCCAGATCCTGGCAAGCCTGATTACTCAGTAGAGGCACACAATCACAATATAGAAGTTTTCCAGCGCTCTATGGAGCAATTGTTTGCCGGGCTTCCATGTGCCATCATTGTTGATGACATCCTAGTGTACGGCCGGGATGTCGCAGAACATGACCTGAATCTCCGCCGGGTCCTCGACCGCGCTCGCCAGATAAACCTCAAGCTGAATCCTTCCAAGTGCAGGTTCCGGCTGTCTGAGGTTTCCTACGTCGGTCACATTTTCACCTCTCGGGGTCTGAAGCCCGACCCTGCTAAGACTACGGCCATCTCGGAGTTTCCTGCCCCTGTTCCAGGTGCGACAAAGGTTTACCTGCATCTCCTCCAACCTCATCTACTGCATCCGCTGCTCTAGATGTCAGCTGATTTACATCGGTGAGACCAAGCGGAGGTTGGGCGATCGTTTCACCGAACACCTCCGATCGGTCTGCAAGAACCTACCTGACCTCCCGGTGGCTCAGCACTTCAACTCCCCCTCCTATTCCCAATCCGACCTCTCTGTCCTGGGTCTCCTCCATTGCCAGAGTGAGCAACACCGGAAATTGGAGGATCAGCACCTCATATTTCGCCTGGGGAGCCTGCATCCGGTGGCATGAACATTGAATTCTCCCAATTTTTTCAGCCCTTGCTGTTTCCTCCTCTTCCTTAGCCCTCGAGCTGCCTCCTCCCATCCCCCCGCCCTCGGGCTCCACCTCCCTTTGTTTTCCTTCCTTCTCCCTGCCCCCCCCCCCCCCCCCCCCCTACCAGTCTAAAGAAGGGTTTTGGCCCGAAACGTTACCTATCTCCTTCGCTCCATAGATGCTGCTGCACCTGCTGAGTTTCTCCAGCATTTTTGTGGACCATATGTAGTGATGGCTGACGTCAGGAGCCTGAGTATCCGCTGTAGTTTGAGTTCTTGGTTGAGGATGTTCTGCCCAACGTGCCCCCAGATTTGGCTATTGACGGCCGGCACGTTGAGCGAGGTGCAATTTTCTGGGTCCGAATACAGCTCTAGGGCCTCATTGACTACCTGTTCCTGTAGGGGCTTGAATGACAGGTAGTTCTGACCACCAGTTTTGGCTCTAACTGCTCGTGGAGCTGCCACGTAGCGATTCACCACACCCAGCAGCTCTGCCTGGTCCTGTACCCCAAGCATACTCCCGACATCTTCGGCCAGTGACCCCTCTTCTTGACCAGCCCAGCCCTGGTCGCCAAAGCTGCCCTCGGCTGAGGGGGAAGCGATGGCCAGTCTTTGTGAGGCTTGAACTCCCTTGGCGAGACTGCTCCAGCTGCCGATGCAAATCTCGCTGGCACATTTGCTCCATGAGCCGCTCCATGCAGCTCAAGCGGCTGTCTCTGCCCCCCACTGATGGAACGCTCCTGTTCCGTCGGAGTCGAACGGGGAGCGACCTTCTTTCCTTGTTTAGCCTTGTTCATTCTTGCCAAGGTTCCTCATGGAAGGTTGGTTAAGAAGGTTCAATGGTTGGGTATTAATGGTGGAGTAGCAAGATGGATTCAACAGTGGCTGAATGGGAGATGCCAGAGGGTAATGGTGGATGGTTGTTTGTCAGGTTGGAGGCCAGTGACTAGTGGGGTGCCACAGGGATCTGTGTTGGGTCCTTTGTTGTTTGTCATGTACATCAATGATCTGGATGAAGGTGTGGTAAATTGGATTAGTAAGTATGCAGATGATACCAAGATAGGGGGTGTTGTGGATAATGAAGAGGATTTCCAAAGTCTACAGATTGATTTAGGCCATTTGTAAGAGTGGGCTGAAAGATGGCAGATGGAGTTTAATGCTGATAAATGTGAGGTGCTACACCTTGGCAGGACAAATCAAAATAGGACGTAAATGGTAAATAGTAGGGAATTGAAGAATGCAGTTGAACAGAGGGATCTGGGAATAACCGTGCATAGTTCCTTGAAGGTGGAATCTCATATAGATAGGGTGGTAAAGAAAGCTTTTGGTGTGCTGGCCTTTATAAATCAGAGCATTGAGTATAGAAGCTGGGATGTAATGTTAAAATTGTACAAGGCATTGGTGAGGCCAATTCTGGAGTATGGTGTACAATTTTGGTCGCCCAATTATAGGAAGGATGTCAACAAAATAGAGAGAGTACAGAGGAGATTTACTAGAATGTTACCTGGGTTTCAGCAACTAAGTTACAGGTTGAACAAGTTAGGTCTTTATTGTTTGGAGCGCAGAAGGTTAAGGGGGGACTTGATAGAGGTTTTTAAAATGATGAGAGGGATAGACAGAGTTGATGTGTATCAGCTTTTCCCAATGAGAGTAGGGAAGATTGAAACAAGAGGACACAACTTGAGAATTAGGGGACAGATGTTTAGGGGTAAAATGAGGGGGAACCTCTTTACTCAGAGAGTGGTAGCTGTGTGGAATGAGCTTCCAGTGAAGGTGGTGGAGGCAGGTTCGATTTTATCATTTAAAAATAAATTGGATAGTTATATGGACGGGAAGGGAATGGAGGGTTATGGTCTGAGTGCAGGAAGTTGGGACTAAGGGAGAATGAGTGTTCGGCACGGACTAGAAGGGTCGAGATGGCCTGCTTCCGTGCTGTAATTGTTATATGGTTATATGGTTATTCTTCTGTAGTGCATAAAGCAGAACCTCAGAGTAAGTACTTACCTGACGGTCCGTCTTTTTAAACTTGTAGCGGGAGTTTGTCGCTGTTGCATCTGCGTGAACGCTCATGTCGTGCATGCGTGCTGGACGGGGTCTTCACGTAGTCACTCACGTGACTCCAAAGTATAATGAATGCTATTCACAACTGAAATTAGAATAGTTTCCAGTAACACATATGCAAGCAGATGACTGTGTGATGTTTGAAATGTCTATGATAATGGCAAATGACAGAATCTGTTGTTTTGTAATAAATGGAACGGTGAATATTCTTGCCTGTTCATGCTGTAGTTGGCCCAATAGATCAAACTAATATTCATTGCATCAGATCATGGCGGAGGTTGGACTTATGAGGTCACCAATCAGCTGCATGTGATCATCAAACTACTACAATTTGTCAAAATAAGTCCAATATTGAGAGCAAATATCTCCTCAGTTCTGAATTTCACTCAAGGTAGAACCTCCAGCAAACATCTTCACAATCAGTAGTTTTCCCCTGTGTCATTTGGTGTTCTCCAAGCACAACCTCACAGAGTTGCACCAAGATCTTCACAGCCTAGAAATATAGACACGAGAGATACATTGTGTTCCAGGTGTACACTGGCCCTATCCCCGAACTCTATCCTCATTACATTGATGACTGTACATCGATGCTAGAACATATATCCACAATATGCAAACACAATCCATACCCAGAATTGTTTGGTCATGTTAGTGGAGTGGCACAAATTGACCCAGTTAGTCACCATCATAACTTGGAAATACATTGCTGGTCCTTCGTTATTTGTGGGGCCTACTCCTATCATTTACATCATTTACTAAACACATCCATCAGTGGTGGAATAAGGATGGTTACATCCTCATGGGTTAAAATTGGAAGCCTAAACACTGAGGCCCACATCCAAAAACATAGATTTATCAGCAAAACAACTGGAGGGAATCATAACTTGCAGCTCATCATCAGCTCAGGAGTTAGTATCGTCCTCATTGTGACAAGATATCTAATCAGGCTCCTTCCTTAATCCAGGTTAACAACTCATTTCCCCCATATTGTGTGAATTCTGCAGAGAAATGCAATTCGTTTTTATTGCTGCTCAGCCTCTGTTTTAGATATTTTTCCCCAGTTCCTGAATCTTTCTCTTCGTAATTCATCTCATCTCCCCGTCCACCCCACACTGTCCGTCACTCTCACATTCTAAACATAGAAACATAGACAATAGGTGCAGAAATAAAGGCCCTTCGGCTCTTCGAGCCTGCACCATTCGCCATTCAATATGATCATGGCTGATCATCCAACTCAGTATCCTGTACCTGCCTTCTCTCCATACCCCCTGATCCCTTTAGCCACAAGGGCCACATCTAACTCCCTCTTAAATATAGCCAATGAACTGTGTGGCCTCAACTACCTTCTGTGGCAGAGAATTCCACAGATTCACCAATCTCTGTGTGTGAAAAAAAATGTTTTTCTCATCTCCGTCCTAAAAGATTTTCCCCCTCATCCTTAAACTGTGTGTGGCCCCTTGTTCTGGACCTCCCCAACATCGGGAACAATCTGGAGAAACTCAGCGGGTGCAGCAGCATCTATGGAGCGAAGGAAATAGGCAACGTTTCGGGCCGAAACCCTTCGTCTGAAGAAGGGTTTCGGCCCGAAACGTTGCCTATTTCCTTCGCTCCATAGATGCTGCTGCACCCGCTGAGTTTCTCCAGCTTTTATGTGTAACCTTCGATTCTCCAGCATCTGCAGTTCCCTCTTAAACATCGGGAACAATCTTCCTGCTTCTAGCCTGTCCAACCCCTTAAGAATTTTGTACGTTTCTATAAGATCCTCCCCTCAATCTTCTAAATTCTAGCAAGTACAAGCCAAGTCTAACCAGTCTTTCTTCATATGAAAGTCCTGCCATCACACGAATCAGTCTGGTGAACCTTCTCTGTACTCCCTCAACTCCCTCCAGGGCCTAACACAGATCCTTCCTCTTTTACGCTGACGTTGTCTCTCTTTACCCTTTACATTTAAAAGTAATTCCGTTTAATTCTATATATGTAATTTCTTTAAATACATGAGAACAGAACATGGGGCATGTGTGTTGAGGATGCATTTATTATAAGGATAGTAACTAACTATTGTATTGTTGGTGTCTTGACCAAAAAGCGTAATTTTTAAATTATTGTTGCTACTTCCCACTGATTAAAAAATATAATAATGGTGTTTGTCTCTAGTAAATGTTGATCTTTTTCATTAAAACATATTTCAATCTCCAACCTGGTTTGGTGTTTCCAGGTTTCAAAACAGTGTTTGGATATTTAAAATAATTTATGCGATAACACAATGTATTTTTGAATGTATGTAAGTGGCAAACAAATCTATTGGAGATGATGGTGATGTACCGTGTAGAATAGATAAGGGAGAAGATGTGGAGACACAAGAGTTTGTAGATTCTGGAAACACCAGCAAAGAGAAAACTGCTGGAGGGAATCTGTGGATCAGGAATCATCTGTGGAAGTAAATGGACAGATGACCTTTCGCAACTGAAGAAGGGTCACGATACACAGGGTCATCAGTACATTTACCTCGACAGCCGCTGCCTGACCCACTGAGTCCCTCCAGCAGATTGTTGTTGTTTGTTTCAGGGAGAACAAGTCGATGTGTCCAATTTTCAGAAGGTCTTTGAATTTTTAAATATGTGGATTAGGCTATATTAAACAGGCATGAATTGAAAATTATTTGGCAGACAGGAAACAGAGAGGAGACTTTGTTAGGGTGGCAGGTGGTGATGAATGATCCAGCATCAAGCCAGTTCTTAAGTCTGTTATTTTCAATGTTCATCTATGGTATTGACAAGGAAACAAATTTAATGTTTCTAAGTTTGATGACATGAAACTGAGAGTAAATAGGAGAAGCAAAGAGGGTGCAAAGAGGTTTCCAGGTGATGTCAGTCAGTTGAGTTACTTGCCAAATATACACAGATGCAGCAGAGAGTCATAGAGCTGTAGAGCATGGAAATAGGCACATCAACCCAACACAAACATGCTGACCAAGATGTCCAACTGACCCCATCACAATTGGCTGTCCCTGGCCCATGTCTCTCCAAACATGTCTTTGTGCTCTCCTTACCAGAGAAAGGGTTTTTCAGCCACACATGTAATGCAGCCAAGGCTGACCAGACTGATTCCTGGATTGGCAGGACTAATGTGTAAGGAGAGGAGGAGCTGACTGAGCCAGTAGTCACTGGAGTTTGGAAGACTTAAACATGACCTCTCTAAATTAAACAACATTCAAAGCAGAGCTAGACAGGCTCGATACGTTAAGACATTTCCAGTGACTGTAGGATCTGGAACAAGGGGTTTTGGACTCAAGATAAGGGGTGAAACATTTAGGGCTGAGACATTTCTTCATTGTGAATATGGTGAGCCATTGGAATTCACCCCACAGAAAATGGTAGATGGCAGGTCACTGAATCTTGTTAAGTTGGGGATAGATTTATTTGACATAAAATGCATCAACATTTATCGGGAGAGAATTGGAATATGAGAATGTTTTGAATGATTGAACAGGCTCAAAGTGACAAATAATCCACCCCTGATTCTCTTTTGCATGTTTCACTATGTTTTGGGATAGTTTGATGTTGTCTTTGTCCTTCACAATTTTGATATTTATTTACACATTGTGAAATTGAGTCAGATAAAAAACAGGAAGTGGAAAAGCCCACAGGTCAGAATAGACGGATCATTGTGGTTAAATTCCAACAGATCTTCCTGCAGCTTTGACCATTGCTCTAAATTTTACATCATGTCCTGAATGTGATGTGGGAAAAGGCAGAATCCTTGCTCTCTTCACACCTCACATTCTTTATATTCAAAAATAAACTTTATTTCAGAATAAAATATATACCAAACTAGTCTGAAGAGTCCCAACTCAAAACTATCCTTGTTCAACAGGAATGCTGCCTGACACACTGAGTTACTCCAGTATTTTATGTCTTTCCTTGGTAAAACAGCATCTGCAGTTCCATAATTCTATACACAACTAACACAAATGCTTTTGGTGTCTATACATTCAATAATGTCACACTCAGTAGTGTTTGTACCTGTCTTTACACAATATACTGTTGTTTGGCCCCCTGGGGTTATATCCCTTCCATTGTATGAGGGTTGACCCACCAGACTCAGTCCCCAATGTCCAGCAGGGGAAGGACCCAAGACAGTGATCCTCTCTAACAGAGACTATAAGTTGGCTGCACAAAGCTTCAGTGCGTCCCTCAGCATGTTATCCTGCAGTCTGGAGTGGGTCAGTCAGCTACATCCCTAGATGGACCTCTCTTTGTCATATTGTTGTTTTATTCCTCAGCACAGTAACAGTGTGTGGGACATGGGGCAATGTTCCTGTCCCCATAATCCAGCCTTTGCCCCACAGTAACAGTGTGTGGGACATGGGGCAATGTTCCTGTCCCCATAATCCAGCCTTTGCCCCACAGTAACAGTGTGTGTGTCTGGGACATGGGGCAATGTTCCTGTCCCCATAATCCAGCCTTTGCCCCACAGTAACAGTGTGTGGGACATGGGGCCAATGTTCCTGTCCCCATAATCCAGCCTTTGCCCCACAGTGGGCAGCACCAGAACAGAAATAATGTATTTGAAGATTTGTCTTTAGAAACAAGTAAAGAGAATGTGGTCTCTATATCACCAGCATCCTCAAGGAAAGACAACCTGCTATCCTTATACAGTCTGTGATGTACATGACCAGGGGGCACAATAATGTGGGTGACTGTGAAGTGATTCACAATTGGATCAGTTGCAGGATAATTCAGGATGGCACGAAAGTGTCCACATTTAGTGGAAACATTAAAACAATGGAAAATGTTCAACTGTTTGTGTTTACCAGTCCTATAGAGCTGCATTCTGACATCCTGACTCTGATGTTCAATGGCCTTAGCATTGAAGGCAAGCATACTCCACCCTATCTACTTGTGCTGCCACCTTCAGTGTCCAATCAACTTGTAGTCCAAATGTGCTGAAGATATGTGTCTCAGATCGGCTCAGTCTAAAATCTGCACTTTATTTCTCACAGGGAGGTGCAATAATAAGTTAAAATATAAAGGCTACCAGGACCGGGTAATGGGGGGTATAAAATACATTTTTAATAAAAACAAGGTTGGTATATCCTTTTTTGCGGAGTTTTGTGTTACAATAGAGCGACTGATTTTCCTTTTTTCCTTTTTTTTCCTTTCTTTCTAGGGTCTTAATTATTTTCTTTGCTTCCTTCTCTAATTCCTTCCCTAAGGGGTTCTTTTCTCCCAACACTTTCTTGCACCTTCACGATTCTTGCTTACTTTTCTTACTTCTTTTATTTCTTTTTCTTTTAAAGCTCAAAAAATGAAGTGGTACAACATAATGTAATAAGATATATGCGATGTATTAATGTGATTTACTGTACTGCTAATAAAAAAAAAAAAATTAAAAAAAAAATTCTCACAGGGAATCCACAAAATGAGGCCGAGGTTTCTCTGCAACAGTTTGCCAGCTGGTTTGATGTTCGGTGTCTTTGTTTTACTGCTTCAACCAGTTTCCACACAGAGTAAGTACTTTCTCTTCACCGGTCACATTCACCTTGCATTAATTATCATTGTCCGTGTAAACCCGCACCCTATTGTCAATCTCACTTTCCTCTCCACATCTCTGAATGTGTTGCTGCCTCACAAATACACCCCATCCTTGCTGGACCCCCATTCCACATCCCTGTATGTGTTACTGCCTCAACAATCCACACCATCCTTGCTGGACCTCCATTCAAGTATAATTAATGCTATTCACAACTGAAGTTAGACGTTGCCTGGTCATGGAGCCCGCAGCACCAACTGTCGTTTGATACTTTGAAAAAGATGCTGGTTGACACTCCAGTACTACGATTTTTTGACCTCAAGCTCCCGATTGTTGTGACCTGTGATGCTTCTCGGTTTGGCCTCGGTGCTGCCTGCATGCAGCTCTGTGATGGTGCGTCTCTGCTGCCTGTCTCGTTTGCCTCTCGCACCATGACTGACATGGAGCAAAGGTATGCTCAAATCGAGAAGGAGCTCCTGGCTGTGGTGTTTGCCTGTTCGAAGTTTCGGGATTTTCTCTATGGTGTACGGTTCACGGTCGAAACAGATCACCAGCCACTGGTGACAATATTGAATAAGCCCATCCATGCCGCCCCAGCCCGCTTGCAGCGGATGATGTTACAGCTGCAGTGATTTGAATTTGACATCGTGTACAGGAGGGGCATGGAAATGCATGTTGCTGATGCCCTGTCGCGGGCGCCTCTGTCCTCTTGTGCCCAGCATCCTTATGAACAATCTGACCTGCATGTCCTCAACGTGAATTTCGTCCCCTCGAAGCAGTTGCAGAGTCTAATCGAGCACACCGCTGCTGACCCTGATTTGCAGCAGCTGTTTGCTGTTATTCTGCGTGGTTGGCCCTGCAAGCCACACTCCCTGCCTGCTGCCGTGCGGCCGTTCTTCCTGGTTCGGGACGAGCTCGTGCTTCGGGATGGTATTGTCATTAAAGGTCACAAAGTGGTTATTCCTGCCTCGTTATATGACGCCTATTATGCTGCTGCCCACTCCGGCCACCCAGGTGCAGACGCTACCGTTGCACATGCTCAAGGGCAGTACTATTGGCCTGCTATGGCCAAGTATTGCCGCGTGTGCTGAGTGCAACTCCATGGCCCCTCACCATCAACGCCAGCCCCTGCTGCAGCAGCCGGCCCCTGACATGCCCTGGTCTTCACTGGCTGCTGATATTTTTGAATGGCGTGGGAAGAACTATCTGGTACTTGTTGACTCATATTCGTCTTGGTTTGATGTGGACCTTCTTCCCACCATCACCTCGGAGATGGTCATCAGTAAGCTGCGACGTCACTTCGCTACCTTTGGCTCACCGGTCAAGCATTCAGACTGACAACGGCCGGCAGTTTACCAGTGCTGAATTTGCTGCCTTTGCGACTAAGTGGAACTTTGCCCACTACACTAGCAGCCCGGAATTTCCTCAGAGCAACGGGCTGGCTGAACGTGCTGTGCGCAGCGCTAAGACTTTGTTGGAGCAGTCTCGTTTGTCTAACTGTGATTTCTACCAAGGACTTTTAAATTTGCGTAATGTTTCTAGAGATGGGGTTTTGGGTTCTCCTGCTCAACGGCTCATGTCTCGCGTCCTCCGTCCTCCTATGCCTATCTCTCAGCAGTCGCTGATCCCTGTGGTTCGCCCCCCTGATGCGGTCCACCGCCGTATCTCTCAATGCCATGAGATCCAGCGCCGGTCTCATGACAAGTCTTGTCGTCCTCTGCCTTCCCTTTCCGCGGGGCAGGTTGTCCGTATGCAGACTCCCACCGGGTTTTCTAAGCTTGGCACTGTTGTAGGGCTGGCTGACTCCCCTCGGTCCTATTTGGTGGATTACGAGGGTACTGTGTACCGTCGCAGTCGCCAGCATCTGCTAGCTGTCCGTGAGCCTGCACCCCCGATCCCTTTCCCGGACACGTCCTCTCCTTGGCCTGCCTCTCCTCCTCGGGCTGTACCACGTACCCCTGCTGTCGTTCATGAGCCTGTACAACCTACTTCTGTGCCTCCTGGGTTCTGTTCTCCTGCAGATGCGTTTTCCCCACGGCTTTCTCCTGTCAGTTCTCCTATTTTGTCCTCCCCTTCTAGTTCGTCTCTCGCCTCGCCGGTTTCTAGTCCCCGACCTGTTTTACTGCCTGTTCCATCCCCCCGTTCTTCTCTGCCTTTGTCTTTGGGGGAGGGGAGTGAGGGTGCTGTACGGACCCGCTCTGGCAGAGTTGTGCGGGCCCCTGATCGGTATGGTGATTATGCTTAGGTTTAGGATGTTCACTTACTATTATTGTTATTTTGTGCAGGTCTGTATAATTACCTGCTGCTGCTGTTTATCTTACGGGAAGGGATGTAGATGGTTATGCATGCAACCATATATGTAACTACCTCATTAGCATATCGTCCCTCCCACATTCTATAGTATAACTGTAGTGTCTGCATGTTCCCTCCCTGTTAGGTTCCAGTACGTGTGTAGACCAGTTGTGGTTAGTACTGGAACGTGTGTTATTAGTGCTTGAATAAAGACTTAGTTAAAGGACTATGGACGACATCTAGTTTCCTTTACACTTATAATAAATGCATCCTCAACACACATCCCCCATGTTCTGTTCTCATGTATTTAAAGAAATTACATAAATAGAATTATACGGAATTACTTTTAAATGTAAAGGGTAAAGAGAGATAACGTCAGCGTAAAAGAGGAAGGATCTGTGTTAGGCCCTGGAGGGAGTTGAGGGAGTACAGAGAAGGTTCGCCAGACTGATTCCTGGGATGGCAGGACTTTCATATGAAGAAAGACTGGATAGACTTGTCTTGTACACGCTAGAATTTAGAAGATTGAGGGGGGGGGGGGATCTTATAGAAACTTACAAAATTCTTAAGGGGTTGGACAGGCTAGATGCAGGAAAATTGTTCCCGATGTTGGGGAAGTCCAGAACAAGGGGCCACAAACAGTTTAAGGACAAGGGGGAAATCTTTTAGGACCGAGATGAGAAAAACATTTTTTTTTCACACACAGAGAATGGTGAATCTGTGGAATTCTCTGCCACAGAAGGTAGTTGAGGCCACACAGTTCATTGGCTATATTTAAGAGGAAGTTAGATGTGGCCCTTGTGGCTAAAGGGATCAGGGGGTATGGAGAGAAGGCAGGTACAGGATACTGAGTTGGATGATCAGCCATGATCATATTGAATGGCGAATGGTGCAGGCTCGAAAGGCCGAATGGCCTCTACTCCTGCACCTATTGTCTATGTTTCTATGTTTAGAATGTGAGAGTGATGGACAGTGTGGGGTGGACGAGGAGATGAGATGAATTATGAAGAGAAAGATTCAGGACCTGGGGAAAAATATCTAAAACAGAGGCTGAGCAGCAATAAAAATTAATTGTATTTATCTGCAGAATTCACACAATATGGGGGAAATGAGTTGTTAACCTGGATTAAGGAAGGAGCCTGATTAGATATCTTGTCACAATGAGGACGATACTAAATCCTGAGCTGATGATGAGCTGCAAGTTATGATTCCCTCCAGATGTTTTGCTGATAAATCTATGTTTTTGGATGTGGGCCTCAGTGTTTAGGCTTCCAGTTTTAACCCATGAGGATGTAACCATCCTTATTCCACCACTGATGGATGTGTTTAGTAAATGATAGGAGTAGGCCCCACAAATAACGAAGGACCAGCAATGCATTTCCAAGTTATGATGGTGACTAACTGGGTCAATTTGTGCCACTCCACTAACATGACCAAACAATTTCCGCAAAGACCGCTCCCTCCATAACTCCCTTGTCAATTCTTCCCTTCCCTCTCGGTCCACCCCCTCCCCGGGCACTTTCCCTTGCGGCCGCAGCAGATGCAACACTTGTCCCTTTACCTCCCCCCTCAACTCCTTTCAGGGACCCAAGCAATCGTTCCAGGTGCGACAGAGGTTTACCTGCATCTCTTCCAACCTCATCTATTGCGTCCGCTGCTCTAGATGTCAGCAGATCTATATCGGTGAGACCAAGCGGAGGTTGGGCGATCGTTTCGCCGAACACCTCCGCTCGGTCCGCAATAACCTAGCTGACCTCCCGGTGGCTCAGCACTTCAACTCCCCCTCCCACTCCATCTCCGACCTCTCTGTCCTGGGTCTCCTCCATGGCCACAGCGAGCAGCACCGGAAATTGGAGGAACAGCACCTCATATTCCGTTTGGGGAGTCTGCACCCCGGGGGCATGAACATCGACTTCTCCCAATTCTGTTAGTCCTTGCTGTCTCCTCCCCTTCCTCAGCTCCCCTGCTGTCTCCTCCCACCCTCCAGCCTTCCGGCTACTCCTCCTTTTCCCTTTCTTGTCCCCACCCACCCCCACCCCTGATCAGTCTGAAGAAGGGTTTCGGCCCGAAACGTTGCCTATTTCCTTCGCTCCATAGATGCTGCTGCACCCGCTGAGTTTCTCCAGCTTTTCTGTGTAACAAACAATTCTGGGTATGGATTGTGTTTGCATATTGTGGATATATTTTCTAGCATCGATGTACAGTCTTCAATGTAATGGGGATACAGTTCGGGGATAGGGCCAGTGTACACCTGGAACACAATTCTCGTGTCTATATCTCTAGGCTGTGAAGACCTTAGTGCAACTCTGTGAGGTTGGGCTTGGAGAACACCAAATGACAGAGGGGAAAACTAGTGATTGTGAAGATGTTTGCTGGAGGTTCTACCTTGAGTGAAATTCAGAACTGAGGAGAAATTTGCTCTCAATATTGGGCTTACATTGACAAATTGTAGTAGTTTGATGATCATTTGCAGCTGATTGGTGACCTCATAAGTCCAACCTCCGCCATGATCTGATGCAATGAATATTAGTTTGATCTATCGGACCAACTACAGCATGAACAGGCAAGAATATCGACCGTTCCATTTATTACAAAACAACATATTCTGTCTTTTGCCATTATCATAGACATTTCAAACATCACACAGTCATCTGCTTGAATATGTGTTTCTGGAAACTATTCTAACTTCAGTTGTGAATACCATTAATTATACTTGTCTTTGTCCAGGCTGGTTAGCAATCTGCAAAAGCTTTTCTCTTTACCTCACCAACGTGACACTGAACTAAACTGAATTGAACTGGAAGGGACGTGATTTATTCCCAGAGGTTGTGAAGGTCTTGGTGCAAACTGTGCCGTTTGATTTGGAGAAAACTGAAAGTTGTATGATGATGAGGCTGGTGACTGGTGGGTTTACCTTGTGTGAAACTCAGGAGATAATTACACTCAATATTGGAATAACTGAGTAAATACAGCAATTTATTATCACATCTACTGGTTTGTGTTCTCCTCAACCCAAAACTCACATTGTTTTAAATAGCCAAACCACCCAAATCACTGTGACACAGATGTTAGAGCTGCTGCCTGCCTCACAGTGCCAGAGACCAGGGTTCAATCCTGACCTCGGGTGCTCTCTGGGTGGAGATAGCACGCTCCCTGTGGCCACGAATGAGTGGGGATGTAGGTTACTGGACCTCCATAAATTGCCTGTAGTGTGTAGGGAGCGGATGGGAAAGTGAGAGAACAGAACGAGTGTGAACGGGTGATCAGTGGTCGGCATGGACAGAGGGCTGAAGGGCAGGTTTCCGTGCTGTGTTTCAAAACTAAACTCAATCAGAACATCACTACAGATACAAGAAGATTAACACATACTCATCATTACACAACAATAGATACTCTCATTCCCCAATGCCCTTGACATTTGTTATCCTCCAATAACCTTTAGACAATAGACAATAGGTGCAGGAGTAGAGGCCATTCGGCCCTTCCAGCCAGCACTGCCATTCAACGTGATCATGGCTGATCATCCCCAATCAGTACCCCATTCCTGCCTTCTCCCCATATCCCCTGACTCCGCTATCTTTAAGAGCCCTATCCAGCTCTCTCTTAAAAGCATCCAGAGAACCTGCCTCCACCGCCCTCTGAGGCAGAGAATTCCACAGACTCACAACTCCCTGTGAGAAAAAGTGTTTCCTGGTCTCTGTTCTAAATGGCTTACTCCTTATTCTTAAACTGTGGCCCCTGGTTCTGGACTCCCCCAACATCGGGAACATGTTTCCTGCCTCTAGCGTGTACAAGCCCTTAACAATCTTATATGTTTCAATGAGAGTCCCTCTCATCCTTCTAAACTCCAGTGTGTACAAGCCCAGCCGCTCCATTCTCTCAGCATACGACAATCCCGCCATCCCGGGAATTAACCTGGTGAACCTACGCTGGGCTCCCTCAATAGCAAGAATGTCCTTCCTCAAATGAGGGGACCAAAACTGCACACAATACTCCAGGTGTGGTCTCACCACCAGTGCCCTGTACAACTGCAGAAGGACCTCTTTGCTCCTAGACTCGGCTCCTCTTGTTATAAAGGCCAACATGCAATTCGCTTTCTTCACTGCCTGCTGTACCTGCATGCTTACTTTCATAGACTGATGAACAAGGACCCCCAGATCCCGTTGTACTTCCCCTTTTTCCCCTTCCCATTTAGAAAGATGAGGTTCCATGTCTCAACGCATCCAATATATGTTTGAGCTCAGTAAATTCCCATTTTCCTTTGCCGAATAAGGTTTGACAAGATGTGTTTTACACTGACACAAACACTTTCAACAGAAGTGACGTCTGAACCCTGAGCAGGAGAGGAAGAGGAAGGTCCTGTAGTTTCATAAGACACAGCGTGAGACTGGGGAAGTCAGTGTGTCACCGTGCTTGGAGCTTTGCTGCCCAGTCTCTGGACTCGTTCACCATCAGTCTCTTCCCACAAGGTAGGCGACCTTACTACATGTTCACTTCAGGTAAAGGTGTGGTTTAAATGGGATCTAGAAACGGAACTCTGTGTTCAATACTTTCTTTTATTTATTTATTCATTTTTTAAATATAATTGTATTTATTAGTAGTGTACATTACAATAATATGTACATGTACATCAATGATCTGGATGAAGGGGTGGTAAATTGGATTAGTAAGTATGCAGATGATACCAAGATAGGGGGTGTTGTGGATAATGAAGAGGATTTCCAAAGTCTACAGAGTGATTTAGGCCATTTGGAAGAATGGGCTGAAAGATGGCAGATGGAGTTTAATGCTGATAAATGTGAGGTGCTACACCTTGGCAGGACAAATCAAAATAGGACGTACATGGTAAATGGTAGGGAATTGAAGAATACAGTTGAACAGAGGGATCTGGGAATAACCGTGCATAGTTCCTTGAAGGTGGAATCTCATATAGATAGGGTGGTAAAGAAAGCGTTTGGTATGCTAGCCTTTATAAATCAGAGCATTGAGTATAGAAGCAGGGATGTAATGTTAAAATTGTACAAGGCATTGGTGAGACCAAATCTGGAGTATGGTGTACAATTTTGGTCGCCCAATTATAGGAAGGACTAGACTAAGTGGGACCCGTTGGGTCCCGGCCTCACACGGGAGGGCTGGATACCCAACACAATATTCCACCTCTGCAGCAATTCCAATATTGCTGGCCAGTGGGAAGGGGGCTTACTTTTGCGCTAGTATGAGTGTTGTGGGCCGAAGGTACTGATTTCCAGAGGGCTAGTATGGAGTTTCTGGGCGGAATGGATTTTTGAGCTGGCAGCTCAGTCCCTGAGGCCTGGCAGTACAATCACTCGGACCTGGCAGGCTGGCGGCTGAGAAACTGCCAGAAATTGTGCCCAAAACAGGTGACAGACAGTAAGAGAGAGAAGGGGGAGAGGGTGGACTTAATGGATTATTGGGCTGGCAGTTCACTAACTCACGGCTCGTGGGCTGGCAGTGCAGTCACTCACGCCTGGTACGCTGGCAGTTCACTCAGTCACCCCACCTACCTTCACCCCCCCCCCCCACCCCACTCTGCTCCTTGCCATTCCCCTCCCACCCACACATTCAGTGCATCTCCAAACAATCTCCCCCCATGCACTCTTTGTGGCTCTCCCACAGAGCAGCAATTCCTGCCTATTGGGTTCTATTGTGATGAAGAACACAGCATTAAAAATGCAAAAAGGTTTTATTAAAGTATAAAATGTAAATGACTCTTAAAATATAAGTACAATTTAAATTTTAAAGATGAGATTTATTAAATTTTTACTTGTTGTGTCTTGTTGCGTCTTGTTGTGTTCTGCTGCTCACTGCCTCTTGATCATTATTTCCTGTGGATAAAAAAGAGACAATTTTAATATAGAGAAAGCCAGCGGTCAGATTTTAAGAAGGAAAATCTGAGAATTTACCTCAGAAGTCATCATTCAACGAAGCACGCTATTAATGACAACATTCTTGGGCGATGTTCCATCCTTCAGGAAACCTTTGACATTTCCCTTCATATTTCTGTTGAGCTAGTATGTTGGGCCAAAGGTACTGGTTTCCAGAGGGCTAGTATGGAGTTTGTGGGCGGAATGGATTTTTGGGCTGGCAGCTCAGTCACCGAGGCCTGTACTGGCTGGGGGGCACCAAAATGCTTGATGTTGCTGAAGACATCTGGAAGAGTTCTGTCCACAACTTCAAAGCATTCTCTCCTAATCATTGGACATTCATCCCAAACAATGACTTTTTCTTGCCTCGTGAAATGTGCCATCTTAGAGTTCCTCTCGATGTTGCACAATGTATCCTCGTCCACTTGAATGGGTATCTTGAATCGAGAATGTGTCGTTCTTCCACCAGGCATAAATGTAGCTGCTATCCTAGGGGATACTACAGCAATAGGCACATCACATAACATTTCCTGACATGATGTTCAAAAAGCAGCCCAAAGACAATTTCAGTTGTTAATGAACACTGAAGATTTTGTGCAAAACATTTTTTTTTGAGGTAGGGGCTCTCAGGGTGGGGTGGGGGGTGGTAAACATCGTGCAGCCAAGGGAGGGGCACAGTTTCAGGTGGGGGTTCTCGTGAGCTGATGAGAAATGTGTGGGGGAGGGGCTCATGCAGGGGATGAGGGCGGCTTCAGTAGGGGGTGCATCTATTGCCAGGCGGATGTGGGGGATGTGAGTGGAGGAGAGGGGGCAGTGAGCGATTTACTCATGACCTGTGGACTCACTCACTGCCTTGGGATTGACTCATGCCCTTTAGACTGATTGACTCTCACGGCTTGTGGACTGACTGATGCCCGACTTCTGGAGTCACATCCGACTTTTGTAAACTGAAAACGGTAACATCTACATTGAGGAACAGCTTCTTCCTGACAGCCATCACGCTAATAAACTTAACAAATAAGCTCTGAACTACGAAATACTATTATTTCACACACACACACACACACACATATATATTCACACGTACTCACACATATATTCATACACACACACACACACACATTCACTCACACACACGTACACAGTCACACATATATTCACACACACTCAGACACACATATTCACACACACACGCACATATTCACACACTCACACACATTCTCATACACATATTCACAAACAGACTCATTCACTCACACACAAACTCAATGACACTCACATTTACACAAAGACACACACACACACACACACACACACACACACTCACTCACACACACAGACATAATCACACACACATATATATATACAGACTCATCCCCCACCTCAAGACACTGCCCTGTGGGTGGTAAATTTCGTGCAGCCAAGGGCAGTTTCAGGCGGGGGTTGTCGTGAACTGATGAGAAGGGGATGGGGTGTCCTCATGCAAGGGATGTGGACGGCTTCAGCAGGGGGTGCATCCTATAGCCAGGCGGAGGGCAGCGTCTTGAGGTGTCAGTGGAGTAGAGGGGGCAGTGAGCGATTTATTCATGACGTGTGGACTCACTGCCCTGGGATTAACTCATGGCCTTTGAACTGACTCTCACAGCTTGTGGACTGACTGATGCCCGACTTCTGGAGTCACGTCCGACTTATGTAAACTGAAAACTTTAACATCTCCTTTGAGGAACAGCTTCTTCCTGACAGCCATCACACTATTAAACTTAACAAATAAGCTCTGAACTACAAAATATTATATTATTATATTAAATTGTTATATGGTTATATATTTATTATTTCACACACACACATATATATTCACATGCACTCACACACATATTCACACACACACACACACACATATAATCGCTCACACATATTCACTCACACACATATTCAGACACACACATGTACACACACACACATATAGACACACACACACACACACACACACATTCACTCGCACACATATTCACCCACACACACGTAAATATTCACACACACACACATATATTCACACACACACATATAATCACACACACACACACAGTGTGGGAGGTTTCACGGCAGTCGGGTCACGACCCATGACCCGTACTGTTGCTATGCTACACCAAATGGATTACACGCGATGTACTGCAGGTAGGCATTTACCATCATTCCCAACTCCATCTTCCAGGGAGATGCTAACCGCCTTTCGTTGTCTCTGTACTGTACACTGACAACGACACTTAAAGTTGAATCTGAATCTGAATCTGAACCTGAACGTAGCGGATCCGTTAAAACCCGCCGAAAATGTCCATTTTTGCACTGCAGATAATTATGGAAATCTGGATGAGCATGTGAGACATTTAGCCTACTCAGAATTCCAAAAGTGAGGAGAAATGACAGTAGATAGAAGTGAGAGCTGAAGGGACAACAAACAGAGTGCTTAGCGAACATTGGCCGTTTACTCACTACATTTCATCAACACTAAAGCATTATTTGTGTTTTTTCTTGATTCCTTAGGCATCTAAAAAGTTTCAGAAGTGATAAATCTTGCTGTATTTTTTTTAAATAAATCACCCATGGTTCTCAAATGGGTTTTTACGTACAAAATGAAAATGCATCTGAAGAAAAATTTACAGCCAGATTTATCACTTCTGAGAATTTTTAAATACCAAAGGAATCAAGAAAAAACACGAATAATGCCTTACTGTTGATGAAATGCAGTGAGCAAACACGATAATTCCAATATTTTCAATCACGATATCTGCACAGCCAATCTTTACCAAGCACTTTAGCTGCTGTTGTCCCTTCAATTCTCGCTTCTCTTTACCTTCATTTCATTTCACGTTTGGAATTCTAATGTTGGGTACATGTCTCTCACACTTACCCCAACTTCCGCATTTTTTTTTCAGAGCACAAATTCAACATTTTGGCGGTTTTTAACATATAGGAAAGTACGCGTTTCTTGCATTAATAAAATATACTGGAAGTGACGGATGTCTTCAGATGGTTTGAGCGGCTCCGTGCGTCAAGTCCTATTACCTTGTGACCTTACGTGCAACCCCGTATTCACACACACACTCACGCAAACACACATATATATATTTATTCACACATACATATATATTCACACACACACACACATATATATATATTCACACACACACATGCACAGACATATTCACTCACACACACACATTCATACAGACACACACACACATTCACATGTTATTTTCCAGACACAATTCCTCCTTTTATCACACACACACACACACGCACGCACACACACGCACTCACATTCACAATTGCAGATTTTGCTGAAACACAATTGCCGCTGTGGATGTAACACTCACCAGTTCTGTAGAATCATTCAACACCTCGTGCACGTCTTCAGCGCCATCTTGCCTCTGACCGGAAATGACGTAATCGCCGCCATCTTACCAATCGCCGGAAATGACGTCATCGTACCATCTTCAAACTGCCACAATCACGAAATGTCCGCCAATTTTAAATTTAAACACAGTGCTGATCGAAATAAAAAGTATCTTTCGCGCATTACTGGCCTGAAAACGTTGCAACAAATGCATTTCAATTTACATCACCATTTCAAACACAATAGACATCATGCTTTAGTTACCTGAAAATCGGTGCAACCATTTTAAAACCCAAGAGAAACAAATTTGCAAAACGCTTTATAACAAAAAGAAATGGTTTTATTTTCAATTCACAGTTCAAACACAATATAGATAGTAGACAAATATACAAACTCTTTCCAACAAAATGCCAATAAACATCAGAGCATGGTGAATAACATACATATCAATTGGCTGAAAAAGCACTCACCTGGGAGCAGAGCTGCAGTTCAGAGAGCCGTGACACTTTCACTTCGCGGCTCGCCGGAAATGACGTCATCGCCGCCATCTTACCGATCGTCGGAAATGACGTCATCGCCGCAATCTTCAAACCGCCAAAACCACAAAATGTCCGCCAATTTTAAATTTAAACACAGTCTGATCGAAATAAAAAGTATCTTTCGCGCATTACTGGCCTGAAAACGTTGCAACAAATGCATTTCAATTTACATCACCATTTCAAACACAATAGACATCATGCTTTAGTTACCTCAAAACCGGTGCAACCATTTGAAAACCCAAGAGAAACAAAATTTGCAAAACGCTTTACATCAATAACAAATGGTTTGTATTTTCATTTCACAGTTCAAACACAGTATAGATAGACAAATATACAATGGTTTTTATTTTCAATTCACAGTTCAAACACAGTATAGATAGACAAATATACAAATGTTTTTTATTTTCAATTCACAGTTCAAACACAATATAGATAGTAGACAAATATACAAACTCTTTCCAACAAAATGCCAAGAAACTTCAGAGCATGGTGAATAACATACATATCAATTGGGTGAAAAAGCACTCACCTGGGAGCAGAGCTGCAGCTCAGAGAGCCGTGATCCTTTCTCTTCGTGGCCGGCAAGAAAGTGAGTTGAAGCGGATCGCTTCCGGGGTTTTATAGCCCCTCTCTCCCCTGCCGCCAGCGGGGGCAGCAGAGAGAATGGGGAATGATGTAAAAACATTAATATCTCGGTCATTTTTCATCGAGGGGACAACTCCTCGGCACACATGCGGCAGAGGGGGGCTCTGAGGGAGGTGGCCAAAAATGACGGCCGTAGGTGGCGGCGTTCTCTCGGAAATCGCAGCACAGATCGGGAAACGCGGTCAAGAACTGAGTTTTAGTAATGTAGATGTCAACAAAATAGAGAGAGTACAGAGGAGATTTACTAGAATGTTGCCTGGGTTTCAACAACTAAGTTACAGAGAAAGGTTGAATAAGTTAGGTCTTTATTCTGTGGAGCACAGAAGGTTAAGGGGGGACTTGATAGAGGTCTTTAAAACGATGAGAGGGATAGACAGAGTTGATGTGGATCAGCTTTTCCCTTTGAGAATAGGGAAGATTCAAACAAGAGGACATGACTTCAGAATTAAGGGACAGAAGTTTAGGGGTAACATGTTATGGCATGAGTGCAGGCAGGTGGGACTAATGGAAAAAAGTTGTTCGGCACGGACTTGTAGGGCCAAGATGGCCTGTTTCCGTGCTGTAATTGTTAGATGGTTATATGGTTATAAGCCAAAAATAACATTATACATTTCCTGCACCACTTTATATTTTAAACTTTGAAAAGAAGAAAAGTAAAGAGAGTTAAACAGGATAGTAAGTGTGTGAAAGAGTGATCAAAAGAGACCCTTAGACATGAAAAGTTCGAAAAAGAGTTAAGAAGCAAGCCATAGAAAAAGAAAAAGAGAAAAAGAAAACAGAAGATATATTAAAAGTTTAAAAAACAGAGCTACAAGGGATAAACCAACTTTGTATTTTTCCTCCCCCCTCACCAGGTCCTGAAACCATTTATTTTCAGAATTCTGTTGCACCTTATACTTGTAGTAAGTCGAGAAATGGAGACCAAATCTTTTGGAAATAGTCTGGTTTGCCTGCTAGAAGGAATCTCATATCTTCCAGGTGTAACGTTTCGAACATATTTGAAATCCACATAAATATTGTTGGTGTTGGGGTGTTTTTCCATAATTTAAGTATGAGTTTTTTCCCCATTATTAAACCGTAATTAAGTCGGCTCTTTTGGGATGCAGTTAGCTCAGGGCTGCCTTCCATGGTTCCAAAAATAATCAATTCTGCGTTCGGTTTCAGTTTTATTTGAAATAATTTTTTTAATATTTCAAAACATTCATTCCAAAATGTTTGGATTTTTCTACAAAAAACAAAGGAATGTGCTATAGTTGCTTCATGGGATAGACATTTATCACAGATGGGGGAGACATTTGGAAAACGTTTACTTATTTTAGTTTTTGAGTAATATATTCTTTGTATGGTTTTAAATTTCTAACGGGTGATATTCCACTCCTACAACCATTTATTAGACTGTACCAGTCTGTTCTGCTTTAGATTTTACAAGGACATAGAAACGTAATGAATAATGAAGAGAGACACAAAATGCTGGAATAACTCAGCGGGACAGGCAGCATCTGGTGAGAAAGAATGGGTGATGTTTCATGTCGAGACCCTTCTTCAGACCCAGACTTCTTTGACATGAAATGTCACCCATTCCTTCTCTCCAGAGATGCTGCTGTCCCGCCCAGTTACTCCCGCCCAGTTACTTGTCTATATTCGGTATAAAGCAGCATCTGCAGTTCCTTCCAACATGAAGCTGTATCAATGTATTTCTGTCTCCATTATTTCCACTAGAAACTTAATGAATCTAAATGATCAGCACTGCCATTTTACCCATTTGGGCTTTCTGGTCAATCTAATGTATCGCTGCTCACGTGGATTTTATTTTTCCCATTTTTCCGGCAATCCTCTGGGACTGATTGAGGATGTTCAACGTCCTCGCTGTTCTATTGCCCGCTCGCTCAATTAATTGACTGACTAGTGAGGTACAAATGAGTTAAAACCATTCTACCGAGAAGCAGGAAGTGAGTGGGTCAAGAATGAAACTGTCGATGTACAGATGAGTCGTTTCAGTCCAGGCAAAGCGACTGAATGTGGTTGTGAAATCCCAGATGACAGCAGTGACAATATTCCAGTGGCAGATTCCACAGAGGATTGGTCCTTCCCCGTGTAGTTGTGTGCGGTTAATTATCAAATGGTCCTGGCCCAGGGTTTTCAAAGTGGCTGTGTTCAATACAACATTTGCCAACTAGCTATTCACAGCAGCATTTCCTTTGCAAATGATTTAGTGGTCCTGTTCCGTTCAAGATCACACGTCCATCAAACATTCTTCAGTATGATTTTACACATCATCACCACTTCAAATGGTGATGTTTGTTTTAGATAAATGCAAGATGGTTATGTGGGTTATTCACAGAGGCTGTGAAGGTCTTGGTGCACTCTGTGACGTTGAACTTGGAGAACACTGCAAGATGCAGGAACTATTTGGATGCTAATGAAAATATTGGCTGCAGGTTCCTCCTTGAGTGAAATTAAAAGCTCGGGAGAAAATTTACATTCAATATTGTACTAAGCTTGAAAATAATGTATGATCCTGATTCTCAAATGTACCTCATTTGTAACCCCCTAAACCCATCGTGATGTGCTACATTTGGATATAGATTTTACTTCGGAGTCACGTGAGTGACTACGTGAAGAACCCGCTCAGTGCGCAGGTGCGTCATTAACGTCCAGCTGTGCACACGGCGGCCCAGTGGGAGTCGGGCGCTCCCGCAAACCAGCCTGAAATAAGGAACGTTAGGTAAGTACCTACCTTAATCGGGCCTTGTGTTTTTTGCTCCAGGGGGAGCAAAGCAGCAGAGGAAGCGGCCCCCGTTCGACTCCAGCGAAGGAGCCGACAGTGGAGGGGGATAGGCGCAAACGGGACCGCACACGCTGCGGACCGCTGACAGGGAGCTGCGCTGATGCCGGCCCGCTGAACAGCTGTTTGATTAACAGCAGAGGACCGGAGGGAAATTTAAAACCCGACCGGCAACCCCTGCAGACTCCCGACAAGGACAATCGCCGCCCGGGAACCGCTAGAATGCTGCCCAAAAACGGCAGGCAGCCTCTAACAACAGGTAAGACAAAACCTTACCAAAAATACAGGTTCTACAGAATCAACTTTCCTCTAACTCTGGAACAGGCTGGAGACAGCAAAAACAAGTATGTCTGTCTCCCCAAGCCAGAGGAGGTCATGGAGCTAAAAACGTCCAGAAAAACGAGGGGTCACTGGCTGAATGCCAAGAGAGCTAACACTCCCACCCCAGTGCTATTGCACTAACCATCTCCCTTGTCGAGGGATTGATGGGACAACGGAGGTAGGGCATATGCCTCCTCCACAGAATTTACAGCACCCCTTTTGCTCCCTCTTTATTCGAGGCTAGCAAAGGAGGCCAGGGCTGGGCTGGCTCACACGCTGGGCAGGCGGACGAGAACAGGAGTATGCCAGGGGAGCAGGATCAGGAAGAGCTGCTGGGTGTCGTGGGCCACTATATGGCACCTCCACGCGCAGGAAGACTACTGGAACCCAGATGGCAGCCAGTATCAACCATCTTTCCAACAAAGCCCTGCAGGAGAAGGCCTTTCTAGAGGTCAAATCTGCAGGCAGCTGGGTCAGCAGACTCGCAGTCAAGAGCTAAAAAAGCAGCGAATTCTGAAGCTCCTAACATCGAAAATCACCGCCTTTGCTCGTTTTCCACGGATCATACTTACCTGGCAGGTGAGACACCATGATCACCAAGGTGGTTCTCCCACGACGAGGCTATCACATTGCACCTCGGGTGTGCTGACGCCTGCGATGTCCCCAAATGCGGGATACTCGACTGCCAAATTTGTGGCATATAAGACCTGCCCTCAACCCCAAATATACGGGGCTATGCAAAACCGCTGCAGCAGGAAGAGAGGTAGCTAAACCTGTGCGCCTCATGAGGGCAGGCCCGGGAACGAGCAGGACATCTCATCCAACACCCAGCTGGCAGCACCCCTCGGCATCCACCAGCAAATATCCACGAACAAGGACTGGTGAAAGCTCGGGGACCGCTGCACATTACCCCCAAAGGTCTTTTTAGCGGAACCGTTGGAAAATGCGCCGCCCCACCGACAGCACCAGCATACCAGCAAAACTGAGCCTTCATTTGGATATAGATTTAAACTGCTATAATGGTATATGGACATATAATGGTAGATGGACACACTGATCTGTTTTGTTGTCAATGCCTACTATGTTCTGTTGTGCTGAAGCAAAGCAAGAATTTCATTGTCCTATCTGAATAGTGATGTGTTATATCTGGACTTTCAGAAGGCTTTCGACAAGGTCCTACATAAGATATTAGTATACAAGCTTAAAGCATACGGCATTGGGGGTTCAGTATTGATGTGGATAGAGAACTGGCTGGCAGACAGGAAGCAAAGAGTAGGAGTAAACGGGTCCTTTTCACAATGGCAGGCAGTGACTAGTGGGGTAACGCAAGGCCCGGTGCGGGGACCAGCAGTGACTAGTGGGGCAGCGCAAGGCCCGGTGCGGGGACCAGCAGTGACTAGTGGGGCAGCGCAAGGCCCGGTGCGGGGACCAGCAGTGACTAGTGGGGCAGCGCAAGGCCCGGTGCGGGGACCAGCAGTGACTAGTGGGGCAGCGCAAGGCCCAGTGCGGGGACCAGCAGTGACTAGTGGGGCAACGCAAGGCTCGGTGCTGGGACCCCAGCTATTTACGATATATATTATTGATTTGGACGAGGGAATTGAATGCAACATCTCCAAGTATGCGGATGACACGAAGCTGGGGGGCAGTGTTAGCTGTGAGGAGGATGCTAGGAGGCTGCAAGGTGACTTGGATAGGCTAGGTGAGTGGGCAAGTGCATGGCAGATGCAGTATAATGTGGATAAATGTGAGGTTATCCACTTTGGTGGCAAAAACAGGAAAGTAGACTATTATCTGAATGGTGGCCGATTAGGAAAAGGGGAGATGCAACGAGACCTGGGTGTCATGGTACACCAGTCATTAAAAGTAGGCATGCAGGTGCAGCAGGCAGTGAAGAAAGCCAATGGTATGTTAGCATTCAATGTGATCATGGCTGATCATCCCCAATCAGTTCCCCGTTCCTGCCTTCTCCCCATATCCCCTGACTCCGCTATCTTTAAGAGCCCTATCTAGCTCTCTCTTGAAAGCATCCAGAGAACCGGCCTCCACCGCTCTCTGAGGCAGAGAATTCCACAGACTCACAACTCTCTGTGAGAAAAAGTGTTTCCTAATCTCCGTTTCCTAGTCAATCTAAATTGAATAGTCAAACATAGAAAATGCTGAGTACAGATGAATGATTTGGGACAAGGCAAACCGATAGCGGTTGAATATGGTGGTGAAATCCCAGATTACTGAAGTGACAATATTCCAGCAGCAGAATCCACCAAATGAATGTATTTTCCCCGTGTAATTGTGTGCGGCCAATTCTAAAATGCCCCAGGGTCAGGAGTTTCAAACTGGCTGTACTCAATACAACATTTGCCAACTACCAATTTACTGATCCTTAGTCTAAAACTGCACCTTGTTTCCAAACAGAGAAATGCACAAAATGAGGCCGAGGTTTCTCTGCAACAGTTTGCCAGCTGGTTTGATGTTGTGTTTCTTTGTTTTCCTGCTTCGACCAGTTTCCACACAGAGTAAGTACTTTCTCTTCACCGGTCACAATCACCTTGCATTAATTATCATTGTCCGTGTAAACCTGCACTCTATTGTCAATCTCACTTTCCTCTCCACATCCCTGATTGTGTTGCTGCCTCACAAATCCACCCCATCCTTGCTGGACCTCCATTCCACATCCCTGTATGTGTTGCTGCTTCACAAATCCACACCATCCTTGCTGGACCTCCATTCCACTTCCCTGTATGTGTTGCTGCTTCAATAATCCACACCATAGAAACATAGAAACATAGAAATTAGGTGCAGGAGTAGGCCATTCGGCCCTTCGACCCTAACCGCCATTCAATATGATCAAGGCTGATCATCCAACTCAGTATCCCGTACCTGCCTTCTCTCCATACCCTCTGATGCCCTTAGCCACAAGGGCCACATCTAACTCCCTCTTAAATATAGCCAATGAACTGGCCTCGACTACCCTCTGTGGCAGAGTTCCAGAGATTCACCACTCTCTGTGTGAAAAAAGTTCTTCTCATCTCAGTTTTAAAGGATTTCCCCCTTATCCTTAAGCTGTGACCCCTTGTCCTGGACTTCCCCAACATCGGGAGCAATCTTCCTGCATCTAGCCTGTCCAACCCCTTAAGAATTTTGTAAGTTTCTATAAGATCCCCTCTCAGTCTCCTAAATTCTAGAGAGTATAAACCAAGTCTATCCAGTCTTTCTTCATAAGACATTCCTGACATCCCAGGAATCAGTCTGGTGAACCTTCTCTGCACTCCCTCTATGGCAAGAATGTCCTTCCTCAGATTTGGAAACCAAAACTGTACGCAATACTCCAGGTGTGGTCTCATCAAGACCCTGTACAACTGCAGTAGAACCTCCCTGCTCCTATACTCAAATATTTTTGCAATGAAAGCTAACATACCATTCGCATTCTTCACTACCTGCTGCACCTGCATGCCTACTTTCAATGACTGGTGTACAATGACACCCAGGTCTCGCTGCATCTCCCCTTTTCCTAGTCAGCGACCATTTAGATAATAGTCTGCTTTCCTGTTTTTGTCACCAAAATGCATAACCTCACACTTATCCACATTATACTGCATCTGCCAAACATTTGCCCACTCACCCAGCCTTTCCAAGTCACCTTGTATTATCCTAGCATCCTCCTCACAGCTAACACTGCCCCCCAGCTTCGTGTCATTCGCAAACTTGAAGATATTGCCTTCAATTCCCTCATCCAGATCATTAATATATATTGTAAATAGCTGGGGTCCTAGCACTGAGCCTTGCGGTACCCCACTAGTCACTGCCTGCCATTGTGAAAAGGACCCGTTTACTCCCACTCTTTGCTTCCTGTTTGTCAGCCAGTTCTCTATCCACAACAATACTGAACCCCCAATGCCGTGTGCTTTAAGTTTGCATACTAATCTCTTATGTGGGACCTTGTCGAAAGCCTTCTGGAAGTCCAGATACACCACATCCACTGGTTCTCCCCTATCCACGCTACTAGTTACATCCTCGAAACATTCTATAAGATTCGTCAGACATGATTTACCTTTCATAAATCCATGCTGACGTTGTCCAATGATTTCACCACTTTCCAAATATGCTGCTATCCCATCTTTAATAACTGACTCTAGCAGTTTCCCCACTACCGATGTTAGACTAACTGGTCTGTAATTCCCCGTTTTCTCTCTCCCTCCCGTCTTAAAAAGTGGGGTTACGTTTGCTACCCGCCAATCCTCAGGAACTACTCCAGAATCTAAAGAGTTTTGAAAGATTATTACTAATGCATCCACTATTTCTGGAGCTACTTCCTTAAGTACTCTGGGATGCAGCCTATCTGGCCCTGCGGATTTATCGGCCTTTAATCCATTCAATTTACCCAACACCACTTCCCGGCTAACCTGGATTTCACTCAATTCCTCCAACTCCTTTGACCCGCGGTCCCCTGCTTTTCCGGCAAATTATTAATGTCTTCCTTAGTGAAGACGGAACCAAAGTAGTTATTCAATTGGTCCGCCATATCCTTGTTCCCCATGATCAACTCACCCGTTTCTGACTGCAAGGGACCTACATTTGTCTTAACTAATCTCTTTCTTTTCACATATCTATAAAAACTTTTGCAGTCAGTTTTTTATGTTCCCTGCCAGTTTTCTTTCATAATCTATTTTTCCTTTCCTAATTAAGCCCGTTGTCCTCCTCTGCTGGTCTCTGAATTTCTCCCAGTCCTGCTTTTTCTGGCTAATTTGTACGCATCATCCTTCGCTTTGATACTATCCCTGATTTCCCTTGTTATCCACGGATGTACTACCTTCCCTGATTTATTCTTTTGCCAAACTGGGATAAACAATTTTTGTAGTTCATCCATGCAGTCTTTAAATGTCTTCCATTGCATATCCACCGTCAACCATTTTAGAATTAATTGCCAGTCAATCTTGGCCAATTCACGTCTCATACTCTCAAAGTTACCTTTCTTTAAGTTCAGAACCATTGTTTCTGAATTAACAATGTCACTCTCCATCCTAATGAGGAACTCAACCATATTATGGTCACTCTTGCCCAAGGGGGCACGCACAACAAGATTGCTAACTAACCCTTCCTCATTACTCAATACCCAGTCTAAAATAGCCTGCTCTCTCGTTGGTTCCGCTACATGTTGATTTAGATAACTATCCCGCATACATTCCAAGAAATCCTCTTCCTCAGCACCCCTGCCAATTTGATTCATCCAATCTATATGTAGATTGAAGTCACCCATAATAACTGTTTTGCCTTTGTCTCACGCATTTCTAATTGTGCTCGTTCCCTGTTTGATACCATCCCCATCTCCACTACTACTGTTATGTGGCCTGTACACAACACCCACCAGCGTTTTCTGCCCCTTAGTGTTTCGCAGCTCTACCCATACTGATTCCACATCCTCCAAATTAATGTCCTTCCTTTCCATTGCATTAATCTCCTCTCTAATCAGTAACGCTACCCCACCTCCTTTTCCTTTCTCTCTATCCCTCCTGAATATTGAATATCCCTGGATGTTCAGCTCCCAGCCTCGGTCACCCTGGAGCCATGTCTCCGTGATCCCAACTATATCATAGTCATTAATAGCTATCTGCACATTCAACTCATCCACCTTATTACGAATGTTCCTTGCATTGAGACACAAAACCTTCAGGCTTGTTTTTACAACACTCTTACCCCTTATATGGTTATATACAATTATGTTGAAAAGTGGCCCTTTTTGATTTTTGCCCGGGTTTTGTCTGGCTGCCACTTTTACTTTTTACATTGCTACCTATTGCT